>NC_139962.1:52553260-52653260 GCF_963454915.1 Gymnoscopelus microlampas | reverse complement strand
AGGCTATAATAGAATGAGTAATCAGTAATAACAACACTTATTATTATTATTGATGATAATGTAATTATTATAATTAATAATTATGGTAAAATGTTGTATTAGTGTTATTATTATTAGGCAATTATATATTTTTTATTTTATTACGATTATTATGATTATGATTATTATTAGAATTATTTTCATGTGCAGGACATGTTTCATGTCTGCAGGATTTGAATAAACAATTATTGACCAGCACGTTTTAGTTCATTTATTGAAATTAGGAGTACAGAAATGTCTACAGAAAGACAAACAAACAGCTTCAACTTTTGATGAAGCTGTCCATGAATACCGGACCGGCATCATGCAAACACCGTGCTGACCGCTGACGAAGAAGAATTTATTTTTTTACAGTCTTTATAGGTCTGTCATTTGTTTAAATTTAATATATACATTTAAACAAATGATGAATTGAGTACAAAGGACCCCAATGGAAACAAGCCTTAGTGATTTCTTCGGTTTAAAATCCTCTTAACAGACCTGGCATTGAACTGTAGCCTATACTTCCCTGTGCGTGTCTTTACAGACTGTTAATAAAGTATTCAATCAATCCATCAATGGATGGTCTAATATCAGGGAAGCCGATCATGATCCAAATACGTTTTTTGGAAGGAAAATAAATAAATAAAATTGAAAGCGCCGTTCTATCCTATGGTGATGTCCCTATGATGAGATTAAGATGATGATCATATCACTTCTCCTTCTTCAATGTCCCCCTGCACCGGTCACTCGCTCCCTCGTGTGTTGTGTGTGTGTGTCCAGTGAGAGGGAGAGAGACTGAGAGCGAGAGAGAGAGAGAGAGAGAGAGAGAGAGAGAGAGAGAGAGAGAGAGAGAGAGAGAGAGAGAGAGAGAGAGAGAGAGAGAGAGAGAGAGAGAGAGAGAGAGAGAGAGAGAGAGAGAGAGAGAGAGAGAGAGAGAGAGAGAGGAGGGGGGATGCTCCTCCGACGCCATGTGATAGAAGAGCTCGCTGACCAATCAGATCACAGATGGGCTGGGCTCCACATTTCTCACAGCGCTCCACGGGCCCTCAAAGTTTGTTTATTCGCGGAATGCAGTGTGTGTGTGTGTGTAGTGTGTGTGTGTGTATATGTGTGTGTGTGATGAAAACGTGTTAGTAAGTAAAGCCCCCATCATGCTACAATAATCATCAAATGAAACTGATTGGAACATTGGATACGTCGTCGCGGGAACTTTGGGAACGCGCGCTGCTGCTGCCGCTGCGCCGTTACGCGCGGAATCCTCCTCGACGACCGTTGCTGCTGGAAGAACAAGTCTCGCTACTAAGAAGTAGAAGAAGTGTATCTATAGGTGTCGGTGTGTGTTGTTAACATACACACCAGATCTGAACTACAACGACCCGCACGCAAACATACAGAGGAAGAACGGACGGACGTACGACCACAGTTTGTAGAAGAAAACTACAGTGTGTGTGAGAGCAGACCCACGGAGGTTTCCGATACATATAGGAGCCCAATGGAAACAAGACCGCAAGGACTTTTTGGTGTTATCCTTTTTAGACCAAGTGTTTGACTGTAGGCTACTCGTGCTGTTTCGCATCCCCGTCTGATAAAATATTCAATCAATCAATCAATCAATCAATCAATCAATCAATACAGCGAGCGCCTCTCTCACCGGGTCTCAAACTGCGGGCTGGGGCTGCGGTTCATTGCCGCTTTGATCAATACTATGAAAGATACGGTTGCAGTACCAGGCATGACATGATGGGACTGACTGAAGAGAAGACGCTGACATTCCACTAGTAGTCAAAAGATAAGCTTTCCTTGCGGGGCGACCAGCTGGTCGCAGAGAAGAGGGTTAAACTGTATCTAAAGGGAAACCCAGCCTTTCTTCTCCACAGGATCAAGTCATTGGGTGGAGCAGCACAGAGAGACAAGAGTCCCCAGCAAATCAGGAGCTAATTGATTAAAGAGACTTCATTTGAATAGAAGGAGGAGGAGGAGGGGGGGGGCTGGCTGGCGACTTGCCAATCGAACCTTTTTTCAAAGAAGCCCCCGTATGATTAATCTGCAGAGCATTATTGATAATCATAACGGGGCACATGCGCGGTGGATGGACTCGGTTTTGGGTGATTTTTGAGGCAGATATTTGTTAGTCATTTTTTTGTATTCTTTGCTTCTCGCTGATGTGTGAGTGTGAGCCAGCATGTCGCGGAGGAAACAAGCCAAGCCGCAACACTTCCAGTCGGACCCGCATCATCTGCCCTTATCGGAACACAATGGTAAGTTTTTCGATGAATTGAATGGGCTAACACATGGACCCCAATGGAAACAAGCCACAGTGCTTTCGTGGGTTTGAATCCTTTTAGCATACTTTTGTATGGAACTGTACTTTCGGTGCTTTTTTTTTTTTTTGGCAAACTGTTAATAAAGTAGGATTCAATCAATCAAGTCTGGTCTGGTCCACCACCTAATACTTTAATAATAATATGATAATATCTGATAAGTCTAGTCCACCACAGCCTGCTTATCTCTTTAGCCAAGCACACAACATTTCTTCCTCTTTTTGAAATGTGTCTGCCCGTTGTTGCTAACAGTAAAGTTATTTGGTTTAGTGTGCGATCCATTTCAAAGTTCTGCTTATAGTTTATCACAGGAATTTGCACTTTTTTAAGATTCGGTCATGCATATTGTTCTTTTCATTAGATTCAGAGTATAAGAACGCCCTGGACGCTATATAGGGCTATATTATTCTTTTTAAATACACGATTCTACGAAGTGTTGCACACACACTCATAGGCATCGTGGAGGAGAAGTTAAAAGTAGGAAACGTGGGTTAAAAAAAACAAATAACGTTTTAATAACGGTCACTTTTATATTCTTGATCTCTGCGGAGGGTTCGGCTGAATACAGTCACATAATAGGCTCCGAATATTACAAAATAAAAATTACTCTGTGATTACAAAATATTGATTTAGCCTGGACGGTTGTATGTAAAAAAAGAAAGAAAAAAGAACATAAAATAATAGTCTGTTCTCAAACAATATAACTTTGCCAAAAGGATCTGGGGAGTTTTGGGGCTTTTGTAAAGTGACTTCACACTGCGCTGTGTTCACGGTGCGGCGGACAGGCTGTAGCCTACGGTACGGAACGCGTCCCCAACAACCATAGGTCCTCTTAAGTTTATGTCTGTCTGTGTAGTACATAGAAATGTTAAAGTTTGAGAACCACTGCTGTAGGCCTACATATGTACAGCAGTGGTTCTCAAACTTTAACATTTCAAGGACCCCCCCTTTAACTCTGACAGTATCTAACGGGTCCATTTGGTTCCATGTGTATTCTGTCAGAGTTACAGACTTGTAGAGGTCCGTTTAGAACCCCCTCAAAGAACCCTGAGGGTCCCTGTGCCCCACTTTGAGAACCGCTGATGTAGAGAATAGCACACATAGTATTATTATGATCATCTGTTGTTGGTCTGCATAGGTCTGGG
Organism: Gymnoscopelus microlampas; assembly: GCF_963454915.1. NCBI lineage: Eukaryota > Metazoa > Chordata > Actinopteri > Myctophiformes > Myctophidae > Gymnoscopelus > Gymnoscopelus microlampas. Next base: position 52,649,773 of record NC_139962.1, on the reverse strand, counting down.
AATAACTTAGTTTTTTTTACATTTACACCGTTAACGAAAGCAAGCTATTTTAGTGCATTTAGGACATTTTTAATCGTTTTTTTGCTAGACTAAAGTCTCTGTTTTGAGGCATTCAGTGAATTTCTAAACGGTGGAGAAAATAACAACCATAGGTCTGCGTTTTAAGGTCCACTAAAATATTACCACATCTAGGCAACTATTTGTTTTTGTTTGTGTTTTATTGAAGTTAACTAATCTTACTCAATTCAAAGGGCTTTATCGGCATGAGAAAACATACAGTACGTTAAACATTGCCAAAGCAAAAGTGGAACAATACAATCAGAACAAAATAATGTATGTACAACAACTCTTTCTTGCCCTCTATCTCTCCCTCTCTATATCCCCCCCCCTCTCTCTCTCTCTCTCTCTCTCTCTCTCTCTCTCTCTCTCTCTCTCACTCGCACAACATCAAGTCCCGTTTTTATTGCAAAATAAAACGTTCGATCAGCTGCAATATACGTTTAAAAAGTTCCAACGGACTATACAGGCAAAGGCCTGATCTGAAATGTATTTGTTTAACCAACTTGTAGATAAATAGGACATAGTTTCTTGTCTGTAGGCTAAAGCCTACGAAGCAAACATTAGCCAGTAGGCCTATAGTCGTCTATATACGCTGTGACGGTGTTTTGAAATGGCTTATTATTTTAGTAGGCTAATTAAAGTGTTATAACATACATACACACTGCTTCCTATGTGTTTCGTGTACACAGTATCGAACAAGGAGGAAAAAACGAACATTGCATTAATTGTAAACTTAAATCTTCCTAGATTATAAAACAAAAAAACTAGATTAGCCCATTAGATTTATTCCAGCAAAAATATTGTTATGTATAGAATTTTAATATTTTTTTTTGTCTTGAATTATCTATTAGCACTGTCTATTTTATTTCTATTTCATAATGTAGCAAATACATTTTGTTTTATTTGTAGACGGAATTGTCTTTATACATGACATATCAAACAATATAATAATTAGTTAGGCCTATGTATTGTTCTATTTTCAATATTTTGAAGTAGGCCTCTGCTTACATTAGATTTGGCACTGGTGCAGAAAAAGGATAGTAATTTTGTATTTTAAAACAAAATGCCAGATGCCAGAGTCTGGCATTCTAACTAGTCTGTGACTTAATTTTGGTGTATACCTGCTATATATATATATATATATATATATATATAAATATATATATATTTAAATTACATCATTCGCATTAAAATAGTTTCACTGACAGATTATTGTTTTCTTTTTATTATTCATACATATTACCATGTCCTGATGCATGAAATCTACAGATATAATCTACTGATTTAATATGTTCACACAATATGTACACACACACACACATGCACACGCACACGCATGCGCGCACACACACACACACACACACACACACACACACACACACACACACACACACACACACACACACACACACACACACACACACACACACACACACACACACACACACACACACACACACACACACTTCATATAAATTGAAATATATAGAGGTGCTGGTGTGTGCACACACACACACACACACACACACACACACACACACACACACACACACACACACACACACACACACACACACACACACATACACACACACACACACACAGACTCAGTCATATGCATTGGTAATTTGACATGAAGAGTTACTTTTTTCAACAGAGGACTTGCGTCAGAGCCATTCAGTGCTTATGCGACTTAGTTAAACCGGATCAATGCAATGCAGCATAGAGATCATCGCTGAATGATAACCCACTTGTTTTTCCACTGCATTCTGGCCTCAAATTTAATAAAAGCGATGAAGTTACTTTTGTTCCCGTTGTCAGCAGACCGGTGGCTTAATGAAATTCCCAATTAATAACCCAAACTCACATAGGCTACTTAAACAAGCAGGAAAGTGCAGTGTGTGCAATTATAAGGCAAGGGAACGCGTTGTACTTACTCAAAATTCTTTGTAATTGACTGAACACTGATGAATGCATGAATGAATGACTGACTGACTGGTGAAAAAACACACATCCTCCACATTGGTTTTTTAAAATGAGAATGCACTTAGTCAGAAATAAAATAACAGAGAAGGCCCGCGCGTTTCCTATCACGCGTCCCCAACGATGCTGTGGGAGGCTGTGTACTACGTACGCGTGACCGTGTTGTCTGTGAGTGAGAGACAGGGGGCCCATGCAGGGTGGGATGTTGAGCTGTTTTAACCTTTGCCAGCGTCCCTCTGCGTGGAGGTGACGAGGGGTCAGGGCCTAGTTGTGTTCCCCTTCTACCTCGTCATTGACCCCGGTGATCAGATCCACAGGCGGCCCGGCCACGCAAGGCCTCCACTTTTTTTTCACTGTGGGTGTGTGTGTGTGTGTGTGTCTGTGTGTGTGTGTGTGTTTGTGCTGGAGTAGGAGGAGGAGGACTGGAGGAAGGGGGGACCTTATCAATGTGGTCGCCGTCCCCTTTTCGCCCTATCACAGTGTCCCCCCCTGCCTGGACGTGAGATTGGCAGAGAGTGTCCCCCTTTGCACTGTTGTACCCTGCAAACAACAAGAGATTCGGTTTCTTGTCGTTTGGCCAATGTTTATATAGCGCGAGTCTAGATGTAGCCTGAAGGACTTGTTCGCTCCTTTTTTTTCTTTCTTCCCCTCCCCTGAAGCTTTAAGCATGTCACCGGGGCAGAGCTGCTGAGACTTGGAGTCTTGTCCTCCTCGGCACCGTGGCAGCCTTTAGTGTTGTTGAGTGCATGGGAAGGGATTTCTTTTTTTTGGTTGAGGGGCTTGCGAGACGAGGTGGTGCATGGGCGCCCACAGACAGACCCTCCTGAAGTTACAAGTGTCAAGAGGCTGGCAGCAAAAAAAAAAATGTAGGAACTACTTAAAAAAGCTCTCTTCTTTTCTGCTAATCCGTTTGTTTTCCATCTCGCAAATTCACACTTTGGTCAGTTTGTTCGTCTGTCTGTCTCTCTGTCTGTCTGATGTCCTCTTTAGCTTTGTGGACTGCTTGTATTGTGCTTGTTTGTGTGAAGTCTTCATAGTCTCCATCTTCACACTTGACTTTATTTTCAGTTTGATTCAGACTAATCCTTGCTATTTAGAGAATTAAGCTTAATGCTACAGCGTCTGTACAGTGCTGCTTACTGTACACAGCCTTCATTTGGACAGTGGATTGTTTTCTGCAATAGAGTTTGGATTTTTAGAATATACATATAGAGAATATATACGAATACGACACACACACACACACACACACACACATATATATATATATATATATTTATTTATATATATATATATATATATATTTATTTATATATATATATATATATATATATATATATATATATATATATATATATATATATATATATATATATATATATATATATATATATATATATACATATGTATACACACACACACACACACACACACACACACACACACACACACACACACACACACACACACACATTTATTTATTTTTCACTGATAATTAGTTTTTTTCCTCATCACAAACACATCATGTGAAGCCTACTATGGGTTGAGTTTAGAGTGCACATACATTTTTGCGTAAGCATCTAAATCAAAGTTGCTGACCCAATAAACAAACACACACATGCTTTTATTGCAGCTGCAACGGTGTCACATGTTTTCTGCCACATTTCCTGACATAAGGTCCAGTTGGGGGAGAGTAGGATATTCAGAGAGAGCAGTTGCAAAATCATTTTAAGAATGGTTTGCTTACGGTTTAAAGTGCAAATGATGAAGAGAATTGAGGAATATCAGTTTTAGTATGAACCAGATTTATACATCTTATTTAAAAAAGAAAAAATACATATTGGCTATCCCGAATGATGTGTGGTATACGTAATACGATGTACAGTATTTTAATTATTAGTAATGCAATGCAAAGTTAGCTATCAGTGATAATCACCAACGGTTGCATCGTAGTGTTGCCCATAGTGGTAGTGGTAGTGATAGTGTTTTATTCTCTCCATTTATCTTTTTGTGTTCATAGTGAATTTATGAATAATCAACAACATTCTGAAATCTGTTTAGATTTTGAATGTTTAAAACAACAAGTAAAATGTTTACCGTCAGTTATTAGTTTTCTTTGAGAGACTTACTTTTTGTGAAAGACATTCAGGGCTGTCCTGAAAATGCATGATTAATGCATTTTAAGATTCAATGTAATTTAGCGACTTGTTTGGAATTTTTAACATACTGTACACTGATCTTTCTGTGTATTCACTATTCAGTACAGGATATTTAACCTGAAAAAAACAACAACACACACACACACACACACACACACACACACACACACACACACACTTTCGCATTATCTAAATTTATGTGCGTCGGTGAAAAAGTTTGTTCCCTGTTAATATTATCTCCCTTTATGCTAGGTTTTGTTTCATCATCTTCCATAAGACATACCTTTTTATTTTGTCTCATTTTATTATTGTCCATAGGCTATTTCGGATTTAATGTTCGTTAATTTTTGCCACCTTGTGTACACTGTCAGCTTTTAGAACACACACACAAGGTGTTTCTGTAATCCACACACAACAACACAAACACATATTTTTCATTATTAACACTTTGGTGGTGGTGGGTGGGAGTGTGCAGTTTGTGTGTGTGTGTGTGTGTGTGTGTGTGTGTGTGTGTGTGTGTGTGTGTGTGTGTGTGTGTGTGTGTGTGTGTGTGTGTGTGTGTGTGTGTGTGTGTGTGTGTGCGGCATGATTAACATGAAAACTTAACAGTAAAGTGCCCCCCGCCCCCCTCTCCCTCCCTGTGTGTGTGTGCGCATGGTTTTGGTGGCATGAGGGCCCGGGTTTACTGTCATGGCAACTTTGCGTTATCTGATGTCTCTGAGCAGAGAGAAACTTTTTTTTTTGAGGGAGATAATCCCTGAATTAAACAGGATCTGTGCCTTTTGAGTAGACTGAGATGAGCACAGCCGGGCTGCACTGCCGCGCTCGCCGCTCCCATGCTGGGCGAACAATGGGACGGCATCCTGTCCCTCGGCGGGGCAAGGTTGTGCTCCTCCGGGGGTTTCATTTGCAAATGAATTCCCCGGGCCCCCGACCCTGATGAAAATGTTGAGGGCCGGAACCATAGTGAAAGGGATTCATAGAGAAAATGCAATTTGTAAATCAACTTGTATGTTAAACAGTGCAGATATTAGTGTGACAATGAGCGACGTGAAAGAATGAGGAAAATCTGGAGCACACAGCAGTCTGCTCTGGGGGGCTGAGAGGGTCTGTCTCGCCTCCTTTATGCTCTCTGTTCCCCTGCCTGGACGTCTGTTTTATTAAAATGTAAAGACACAGACAGAATAGTTTTCACATTTTCTTTGTGATTGATACAATTATTCTTGTGTGTCTGTATTATTCCTTGTTTTTGTCAGTTTGAATTCGTGGCTACTGCATTTTAATGTGCATCCCACTTTTGGATTTAATTTGACTATTTAATATGATTCCATTAGCACACATTCTTTTTTGACATTTTCTAATTGGAATCGTTAAAGTCACTGATTGTGTAGAAGTTAATGCAATCAGGATATCATTTTTTTCCTATTATTTTATGTCTTTTTTTTCTCTTTCTTTACAGAAGTTTGAACTAAACATGATTTTTAAAGTAATTTGTTGCATGCTATGAAGCCTTTTGGACACATCAAATAATTCTATATACTATAATATTATATTGACCAGTGTTTTTCACACTTTCCTTTCCTGTTGTGTCTGAGTGGGTGTCCATAACAATCTGTATGCCACAGGCTGAGTTGTTCGTGTCAGGCCATGATTGCAGCTTGACTGGATACAAATGAGTTTAGTGACATAGATAACCTGTCCAAGATGCCTATAGTTGCCTGAAAATGAGCAAAGTTGACAGCAAATTGAAAGTCTAATAAGTCCTTCAAATACTTGATTTACACCGAGTGGACAAGTAGACACTGAAGGGCATGAAATATAGGAAATCAATGCTTTTCTATGAAATTTCATTAGGACCCAATGTCCTCACTTCACAGTATTCTATATTTTGATAGATTATGTTGAAGACGATGATGATTACCTTCAGCTGTACTGATGAAACCCAGATGTACATCTTCAAAGATCACTTTTAAGCAATATTTGAGTAGTGCTATTGATTTTGTTTCCCCTCTTATCATGTTGCAGAGGCCATCGCATTGAATAAGGCCCTTTCTCATTTCTGTGGCTTATTGTTGCTTTTCGATCGTTGTTTTTGTGAACACATCAAGGGGATGAGTGTTAACCTGATTAACTTAAGATTAACAACAATGGAATTTCAAGAGATAAAGCTGCTTCTTCAGCTGTGAAACATTTTCTAATCGCTAATCCTCCTTTTCCCCCCTCTCTCTTGTTTTCCAGGGGATACAGAACGTTGCTCCGAGGACCCCCCCTGCAAGGAGTCGGATGCCCACGTCTGCGGCAGATGTTGCGCAGAGTTCTTTGAACTATCAAATCTTGAGGAGCACCAGAAGAATTGCACTAAGAATCAATTAGTTCTGATAGTGAATGAAAATCCCGCCTCCCCCACCGGCACCTTCTCCCCCGGCGGCTCTCCTCCCCATAATCCCGATGACCAGATGAATGACTCAGCAAATAACACTGACCAGCCAGAGTGCAGTGATATTTTGGAGCAGGGAGACGTGCTTGACAAAGAGGAGTCTATGGATGTGGACGTTTCTGGAATCAGCAGTGGTCAGGAGGAGGAGGAGGGCAGCAACACCGACGGCGGCAGCCCCATCGACATGGGCGGTGGACACAGTGGCATGGGCAGTGGACACAGTGGCATGGGCAGTGGACACAGTGGCATGGGCGGCGCTGGCCCTGCGGTGGGCATCCCAGCCATCCACGCTCCTCTCCCTCAGCTCGGCGCCCTGACCGACCTGGGGAATTTCTCAATGATCAACAGCAACGTCATCATCGAAAACCTGCAGAGCACCAAAGTAGCCGTGGCCCAGTTCTCCCAGGAGGGCCGCTCGTCCGGGGGGCCTGGGGGGCCCAGGGTGGCGGTGCCAGCCCTCATGGAACAGCTCCTGGCCTTGCAGCAGCAACAGATCCACCAGCTGCAGCTCATCGAACAGATCCGTCACCAGATATTACTGTTGGCCTCTCAGTCCCCGGAAATGCAGGTGCCCCCGAGCACTGCTCCAGGCACCGCGGGTGCGGGGCCTGCCGCCAGCCCTCTAACCACACTTAGCTCCCATCTCTCTCAACAGCTGGCTGCAGCCGCGGGCCTAGCACAGAGCCTGGCTAGTCAGTCAGCCAGCATCAGCAGCTTGAAGCAGCTGGCTGCAGCAGCGCAGCTACCTCAGCCCAACACAGGCGGCAGTGAGACATCTCAGAGCATCAGCTCACTGGGGCCCTCAACAATCAACACCCAGGCCTCAGACAAGAGACCAAGTCACATGAGCAGCCTGCACTCTCAGCTCAGCAACCCATTGCTAGCTAAGTCATCCACGCCAGCATTCGGGATAGGTAGCCTGTTAAACTCTGCAGTGAACCCCCTTCTACCTCAGCCCCCACCTGGCAGCCCCATGTTCTCCAGCTCTCTGCCTAGTGTAGGCACCACCGTAGAGGACCTCAACTCATTAGCAGCCCTGGCAAGGAAAGGCAAGCCGCCGAATGTTACTTCGTTTGAACACAAGAGCAGCTCAGAGGAGGCATTCTTCAAACATAAATGCAGGTTTTGTGCCAAGGTGTTTGGGAGTGACAGTGCCTTGCAGATCCACCTGCGCTCTCACACCGGCGAGAGACCGTACAAGTGTAATATCTGCGGGAACCGCTTCTCTACACGTGGCAACCTGAAGGTACACTTCCAACGTCACAAAGAGAAGTACCCACACATTCAGATGAACCCATACCCAGTTCCAGAGCATTTAGACAATATTCCAACAAGCACCGGTATACCATATGGCATGTCAATGCCCCCTGAAAAGCCTGTCACAAGCTGGTTGGACAGCAAACCTGTCCTGTCCACTTTGACCTCTTCAGTTGGCATGCTGCTACCACCAACCATACCTAGCCTACCACATTACATTAAAAAGGAGGACCTTTCAATAGCCATATCCAGCCCTTCTATTACCGCTAGGGCTGCTGACTTGGCTCCAGTCGAGCCAATGTCGGTTCAAAGCAATGATGATTTTGAATTGTCTGAAGATGGTGAGGGTCCGACCCAGCCTACCTCAAACGGGAAGACTGAAGAAGGCATCAAGTCCTCCAGCTTCATGACAAATGTGAGCTCCGCCTCGGAGAGCATGACCGACTACAGAACATCGAACAGTCCTCCCATGATGACCAACCCTCTCATGCCCCTCATGTCTGAGCAGTTCAAAGCTAAGTTCCCCTTCGGAGGCATTCTGGATCCCCTCCAGGGCTCGGAGACCTCCAAGCTGCAGCAGCTTGTGGAGAACATTGACAGAAAGGTGGCAGACCCCAACGAGTGTGTCATCTGCCACCGTGTGCTCAGCTGCATGAGTGCTCTGAAAATGCATTATCGCACTCACACCGGGGAAAGACCTTTCAAGTGTAAAGTGTGTGGCAGGGCATTCACTACCAAGGGTAATCTGAAGACGCATTACAGTGTGCACAGGGCCATGCCTCCTCTGAGGGTGCAGCACTCCTGCCCGATCTGTCAGAAGAAGTTCACCAACGCTGTGGTTCTGCAACAGCACATCCGCATGCACATGGGGGGACAGATTCCCAACACCCCACTGCCCGACAGCTACCCCGAGTCCATGTGCTCTGAAACGGGCTCGTTTGATGAGAGAAACTTTGACGACCTGGACTTCTCAGACGACAACTTTGATGGCCTGGAGGAGGGCCCAGACAGCAGTGTCCCCGACACGCCCAGGTCAGCCGATGCCTCTCACGACAGTCTGTGCAACTCCCCAGCTCACCCTGATGCGGCCAGCCAGGATGGGCAAGAAAAACATGGCCAGCACAGTGCACAATACATCGGCGTACAACACAACAGTGCACACCACATCAGTGCACAACACAACAGTGCACACCACATCAGTGTACAACACAACAGTGCACACCACCACATCAGTGTACAACACAACAGTGCGCAACACAGCGAGGCAGAGGAGCTTCAGGCGACCCGAATGAAGGCTATGACAAATGGCTCAATGGAAGGGGATTGCCTCACCAATGACTCTTCATCCCTGGGAGGGGACGTTGAAAGCCAAAGTGCAGGGAGTCCAGCTGTTTCAGAATCTACCTCCTCCATGCAGGCGCCATCCCCCACCAGTGTGCACCCGCAGCAGCGTAAATCCCCCAGCCTGGAAGAAAGGCATCAGAGGGCCTTATCCCTGGAGCACATTAGTGCCAGCCTCATGCACTCTCACCCTTCCAACATAGGCGCCTTGGACCTGACATCCGTAAATGCCTGCAAGGATCCCCTGGGCATGATGTTCCCCTTCCGTGAGCGTAGCACCATCAGGAACACAGCCTGCGACATATGCGGGAAGACGTTTGCTTGTCAGAGTGCCTTGGACATTCACTATCGAAGCCATACCAAAGAACGACCGTTCATTTGCACGGCCTGCAACCGAGGCTTCTCCACCAAGGGCAACCTCAAGCAGCACATGCTCACGCACCAGATGAGAGACCTGCCCTCGCAGCTCTTCGAGCCCACCAACACCAGCCTGTGCTCCAGCCCCACCCCCTCCCTCCTCTCCGTGGGCTCGCTCATCAAGCCCGAGGTCAACGGCTTCCTGCATGGCCTCCACCACCACCACCACCACCACCAACACCACCCAGAGGTTAAGGAGTTCAAGGAGTTCAAGGAGTTTAAGGAGTTTAAAGAGTTTAAGGAGTTTAAGGACTTCCCTTCCAGCCTGGTCACATCCTCTGCCTCCACCTCGCCAGTGCTGTCGGCCGCCCCGCCACGCAGGACGCCCAAGCAGCACTACTGCAACACCTGCGGCAAAACCTTCTCCTCGTCCAGCGCCCTGCAGATCCACGAGAGGACCCACACCGGGGAGAAGCCTTTTGCCTGCACTATATGTGGCCGGGCCTTCACCACCAAAGGAAACCTCAAGGTAATTTGTTTTTTAAACATTCCAGAAAAATAGATATGGATATGATTGATTATTGTATTTGTATCGTACACTTTAGATATCCACCATGTTACCTTGTGTGTTAAAAAAACGATTTGCTTAACTACTTAAACCCTAAATATATATATTCCCCCTCGACACCAAATCTATTAGCTGAAAATAGCCGATCTACAAGCTCACAACATGTCGTTTTGTGACACGTTGTGAGCTTGTAGATCTGCTATTTTTTGCTGAATGTTCACCTATTTTCTGTGAACGTTTGCTTGTTATGACATGCCCAGAATAGGGACACCAGGGTTCATGTTGTTAAAGGCGAGGGTGTGAGAATATATTTGAAAAAGAAGTCCAAACATAACTTCTCTGTTTAAATTGGATGTGTCTCTGCACCCTGGCTTAATAAGTGGTAATGCTGTATAATTGATGAAAGGAACAGCTCTTTGTGAAGGGTTCACTGTGGTGGAAAGGTTGAATCGGCCCATTAACCACTTAAGCCCTATATACTTTGTTGTACGACGAATAGCCTAAATAGCCCGTCTACGGGCTCACAATGCCTCACATCGTCATGCGTTGTGAGCTTGTAAATATGTTATTTCCTCTATTGTTTTTAACACGTTTGACAGTTTTTGACAATTTTTGCCTATGATGACATATGGCCAAAATATGGATGCCAGGTTGAAAGTAGCTATTATAATTATTGGGTAGGACATGGAGAATGTGATCAGCAGAGCTCACAGCTGGGAACGGTTCGGTTAAAAGAATTCACTTCAGTTACCAGAGGCAACCGGCCTCAGCTATGTACTGCCTCTGTAGTTTTCCATACTTTGGTTCAGTTTCCTTTGGTCATTAGGAAAAGGACACTTCTCTAAAGATAATATGATGACGTGTTTGACTTTTAGGGTTTTAACCATTTTAAACCCCTACCGGGGTCCCCCAGAGTCTATGCTCAGGTCCACTCGTTTTTTCCCTTAACACCAAATCACTTCACTGGGGGGAAAAAAAGCACGTTGTGAGCTTGTAGATCTGCTATTTTCGCTGAATATTTGCCCTCCAGATTAGGGACACGTCTCTAAAATGTTGTTTAGAGATGTGTCAGCTATCGTTTTCATATGTGTCTTAAATCAAACTGTGGCTGGTAGCTAATGAGTTTAAATACTTTTATATTTCGTATGTTCCACTTTAGCAAACACTGACATTTCTAACTATTTCAAATCTAACTTTAGTCTTATCGATTTGCCCATTTCTAATAACATTACTTGAATGCACCTTCTTGTCAAACTGTAAAAGAGGGAAATATATTGTCCTTGTTATGGAAAGGACAGGGCAGAGGTGACATGTCACATGCAATACTGGCCCGAGCAATGAAAGTGGACAGTGCAATCTTAACCAGTCCCAAGCCCTGTTGTCCCCGCATGAGACGAGTAAATTAAGGTTTAAATTAAATACTACGTGTCAGCGCTGCCAAAATAAGATGTTTACACCATGCTGATACTTTTCGGCACAGGAAACCAGTCTGCTGCGCTCAGGGTGTGAAGCTATTTTAATTTGAACCCCTACATGATTTTTTTTTTCCATTGCATCATCTCATGTGAAGTTCTCTGAGGCCAAGTTTGTAAACATCGCTAATTATCGTGCGCCTTCCTTTCTCCCTCTCTCTCTGTGTCTGTTGCACTTCCCTTCCTCTGTCCTCGTGTCCCTGTCTCACCTATACCCACTTCTGTCTTTCTGTCCTCTTCGTCTCCTCCGGGCCTCTCTCTGTATTTCCTGCAGGTCCACATGGGCACACACATGTGGAACAGCGCCCCCGCCCGGCGCGGCCGCCGCCTCTCCGTGGACGGGCCCATGGCGTTCCTCGGCGCGAACTCCGTGAAGTTCTCCGAGATCTTCCAGAAGGACATCGGGCATCGGGCGAGCAACGGGGACCCGGCGAGCTTCTGGAACCAGTACGCCGCGGCGTTCTCCAACGGCCTGGCCATGAAGACGAACGAGATCTCTGTCATCCAGAACGGAGGCATCCCCTCCATGTCGGGGAGCCTGGGCAACGGAGGCAGCTCGCCCATCGGGGGCCTCACGGGCAGCCTGGACAAGCTGCACAGTGCAGAGCCCAATGCAGCGCTGGCCGGCCTGGAGAAAATGACCAACACGGAGAACGGCACCCACTTCCGTTTCTCGCGCTTCATGGAGGACAACAAAGAGATCGCCACCAACTGAGGTGCTTGTTCCCATGGTCTGTCCATGAAGATGCCCCCGCAGGCATTCTGTACAATACAGGACACGTCAAGAAAAAGAGAAAGAGAACAAGACAAGTGCAAAAAAAAGAACTAAAATGCATTGGCTTGCCATTGAAACTTTACGAACATAAGTGTGAAGACGAATTGCTTTTTTGTACAATGTACAACATGTTATAGTTTTAAGAAGCTTATTTATTAGTGATTATAACCTTGCTTGGAACCAAGTGGAAGCATTAACAATTAGGTTTTTGTTTTTGTTTTTTTTGTTTTGTTTTTTGTTCAAAGCCAGAATGGGTATGTATGAGTGCTTAAAAATGTGCTTTTGAAACTTAGCATATCTGGGTAGATAACCTTACCTTGGCATTAAGTTATTTTCTGTCTGTAGTAGCTATAACAAAAACTGTTGATGTTCATGTGATGCATTAGATCTGTAATAAGCAAACAGACTGGCTGTAAATAATGTACACTGATCTATTGTAGATGGTCTAACATCTGTGTATTCATGTCCCCCTGTGGAAAAAAAAGAAAAACAAAACAATGAAACTTCAGGCAAGGGGACTAATGGGTATGGTAGTTCCTTTCTTATTGATGGCTATTTACATGTATTTTATTTAAGGAAGTTAAAAGCATCCACGTTGCTGCATTTCAAGTGTTTCTTTAGCGTTTAACTTTGTTTTGTTGTTACCGTTTCTGTGTATTGTTACTTTTTTCGTTTACTTCCATAGTTTCATTTTTTTCCCTCAGTCTTTTTTTTTTTTTTGGTTGCTTTTTTTGTGGGTGTGAAGTTGAGAGCAAAACAGTTGTTACAGGGGAACATTATATGGACAGACCCACTTCCTGGTTTCTGGAACTGATACAGCCAATCAAATGGGCAGGATTTTCCTTTTAAGCCTCCCCCTCCCCAATCCCCCCCCCCCCCCTCCCCCTGCTGGGTTTCCACATTGCTGCTATCCTTATAAGCATCCTCATTGACATCAAGTTCACATGTGGAAATACAAACTCCAACTAAATGTACATAATAGCTCATCACAACAAGACAAATGTCCATCATGGCCAGGGGACAAAATGATAGTGTTTTTATAAAATATAAATATATATTAGGTTTGACAACCTTCGGACTGTTACATGCACTTTCTTGGAAAGTTGGAAGATCTTTATGGGTCCAGTTTCTCTACACTTTAATACCTACTAACAACTAAGATACTGTAATTCTTTACTCTAATAATCAAATACATCAGTTTTCCAAAAGAAACATTGTGTGTGTTTGTGAGCTTTCATTCCTTTTCCCCCTCTTTTATTTCGTTTGACTATTTCAAATAGCCTACTGACAGTTTAATGCAATATTTATAGTGCTCAGAGTTATTTTATATTATAGCCTGTCATGTGTTAGCCTATTTCATAATAGCAATCATTCACACTCAACTGAAAGGATTACATAAAATTGACATTTTGCATTTGCCTTTATTTAAAGCATGAACAAATATAGATATATTTTTAAATGTGAATATTTTTTATAGACTTGATCTTTAAGTAATTAGCATGAGATCTGCTGGTAATTCGGGGACGTTGCTACGTCATTTCCGTTTCTTTGAGTTGTTAAACCATACCCTAAAGCATCTGTGCCATTTTTGATTTTTGCGTTGGCTATTCAAAAATAGCAGATATACAAGCTCGCAGCGCGCCACTTCGTGTCGCGCTGCGAGCTTGTACATCTGCTATTTTTTGGGGAAAAATCTTCAAAGTGTGAGAACTACTGATTTAGAAGGCATTTGTAGAATCGGCCTCGGGTCTTCATGGGTTAATTAACAAAGCTGTTCTTCACTAGCTTGATGAGACGGATTTAGGAGGAAATTCTCTCTGTAAGGAATGAATGGTAGGTTTGACTAATTGTCTGTGATTAACGCACGCCTTAACTACACGTAAATGTATTTTAAAACCTTGATGGGGGAAAGCTTAAGTTGAGTACAGTGTATCCGCGCTCCCGTTTGATACAAAGTATCACGCGGAAACAACGTCAATTAAGTGGCTGTTGTTGTCGGCATTTCAGCCTCTTTTTTCCAACTTTTTAAAACGGCTTTATTTATTTATGTTTACGGAACGTACATGAGGATTTATCAAAACTATCATATCACGGCCACAGCCCGCCGAGGCCTCTGATGGCGTCGCATGTATTTTCTTTCTTTAATTCAAAGTGATATTTTTTTTTTAACAGCTGCGTTTAATTTAACACGTCGTTGCACATCCTCCTCCTGCAACACAGGACTGTTCATGTTGAGCCTCTCTCTCTCATCCCCGGCTTTCTTCTCCCCCTCCTCTCCTTCATTCTCTCCCTCCTTGGAATTTATCGCCGGCTAAATTCCCCCAATATTTACAAGAATATTTACAAGATGTCGAAACTAAATGATCCTTGCAGCGGCCTGGACCCAACAGTGAATGTTTTCCCTTTTAGATTTAGACGGAACGGTCGCACCAACATCTGTTCTGTTCAGAGCTGTGTTTGTTCAGCACCTCGGCTTCCTGAACACCAGCGACATTCTTCTCAAAGAAACTAGAAAAATAAAACTTACTTGTTTGATTAGAGGAGCCTAATTTCGTTGACTAGGCTATAACGCCTGCAATATTATAGCTTCATATGGTACAATTATAGAACGTTCTGATCATTATTATTATTATTATTATTAGGGTTAGCTTATTATTATTATTATTATTATTATTATTATTAATAATTATTATTATTAGGCCTATTAATGTTTCTTCATTCGTCCTTTTTTATAATACAAATAATAATTTAATTAAAAATAAGCAAAAGCAATTGAGTTAAATAGTTAATGATTAGCCTACAGTAAGCCTACTATCAGATAATGCTGAAGATGTAGCACAGTTAAAATGTATAATTTTCTTGGAAAATTTAAATGTGTTTATTTTATTTAAACACTTTATATCTAATCCAGGTTAAACAATTAATTGCGTCTACTGTAAATGAAGAAGAAGAGGCACAGATTAAGAACGGCGGCTTATATTTAGAAACACGGATCGTTTCACGACCAATGATGAGGAGAGTTGGTCTGTCTCCCGTAATCAAAGATGGGGAGATAACGGGGGTGATATCATTAAGTAAATAACCATGCTGCTTATCATCCTATACAAGGCCCTCAGTGAGTGAGTAGTCTGTTAAGTGTAAAGGAGGGTCTTCTTCCGTGAACCCCCACCACCACCACCACCTCCCCATCCCACCCCCAGCCAGGTTCTGTGAGAGAAACAAGCAACCAGGTCTAGGAAAACCAGCCCAAAAGAAGCGACTATGTGCACTTTAACATATACATCAGCTATTTGAAAATAGCAGATCTACGAGCTTACAACGCGCCGCGTTGTGAGCTTGTAGATCGGCTATTTTCAAATAAAATCTTGCGGATAAATTATAATAAGCAGATCTGGCAACCCTGCCCCCAACCCCCGGCCCCATTCATCCCCCCCCTCCAACACACACCTCCTCCTCCCTTTTTTCTCCAAAGTATCGATCGAGCCGTGGAGTATTACAGAATCACTCAACTCTCAGGTGGCTGCAATGTGTACAATTGATCTCTTCCACTGTGGGTCCCAGCAGTGCCTCTCCTCCTCTCTTTGCCGCACAACACGGCACGCCAGAGGAAGAAGTGGGTAGAACACACTGAAACACAATCGCTGCAGACGGCCGACCGACGCAGAGAGAGAGCTCTTGAGTGTACTGTCCCCAATAATCTCCCCCAGCAGCTCACTGTCACACTTTATCATGCTGTGGGGGAGTGTATAGCGTCACGAGTAGCAGGACAGACAACATTTATACAGCAGGGTAGATGCAGGCTATGTGCACACAGGGCAGGGGACCGGGTGAACATTAAGGAGACCAGCCTCATTTATCCCGTTAAGACCTGAGGCCCGATTCTACAATCTTTTCGTTTTCTGAAAAAACGTATGTTGATGTCAGTGGTGCTCAAACTTTTTCATTTCAAGGACCCCCAAAATTATATGCATTTGGCCGCTGACCCCCATCTCAAAATATTTTGTTCCAGGGACCCCCAGAAGCAAAAGATTTGAGTCACAAATGTTCGCTTTAAGAAATATTTATATATTCAAAGAGCTTTGCAAAAATAGCAGATCTACAAGCTCATAGCGCGGCACTCTGTGCCGCGCTATGAGCGTGTATATCTGATATTTTTTGAATAGCCAAAGAAATCTAAAATGACACAGATGCGTTCCCGGTCTTAATGGGTTGTGTACTTGTCTTGTCGGACTCGGTAAATAGCAGATCTACAAGCCCACAACCCGTCACGAATGTGACACGTTGTGAGCTTGTATATCTGATATTTACTGCACGCAACACCAGCATGCAACCCAAGTATAAATCAGGCTTATGACAACACAAACAACATTCTTTGCGATGTCAATTGGTTTTAATTTATCATCATCGCTACTATGACTGCCACACACGTGGGGTTTGCCACCTTTGTTTGTGAGAGGACCAACAGTGGAAACAAGTCCCGGGACTTTATTGTGTTTTATTCTCGATTGTCTTCTAACCGACGTGTTTGTACGACCGACCCGCCGTGGGTTCATGCAGTCTAAATAAACTGAAACTAAACTAAAACACATGCACACACACGCATACGTACAGTACACACACACACACACACACACGCTGTTGTATACAGTAGGAATATTTTGCGACGTGTGTCTTCAATGTGTGTACAGTACAACACAGTACAGTACACATTTCAATATATGCGTGACATGCATCCTTATATAAATGCATGTTAGCATTAGTGTCTTGTTTTCCCCCCTCTTCACTATGCTGTTGTATAATAGACCTAAATGGCTTGATGTTTTTTTTTTTGCCGTAAGGTCTTGGAGGATGGGAGTCATCAGCGAAGGGAAGGGAACATTACTTTCTCTTTAGTTGGAATCCAGTCCCGTCCACTTACTGCACTAGTACTGTACTCTGGAAGGTTCATTAAAGGGTTCGGCCTTAAGTACAAGACCGTAAAGCACAGATTTATGCCACGGGCGCCATCTATCCATACACAGGGCTGCAGTCAGAGAGAGGACGGATCGGAAGGAAGCAGCAAGTGATTTAATGTCAACAAAATTGAAACATAACCATCCCCAGGTAAATTAATTCAGTTTAATGACACACTAATATCAATTCACAAAACAAAAAAAAACGCTTTTACTGTATTTGTTTGTCTTCAACCCATCACAGCAGTTTTGGCTAAATAAATCAGTTTCTTACTAAATTGTGTGTGTGTGTGTGTGTGTGTGTGTGTGTGACCTGCGTTGATGAATTGAGTCCATACTGTTGAGATATTTGGGGGGGGGGGGGGGGGGTAGGCAGTTTGCAAACAGCTCCACAAGATCTTGCATCAATGTATTTATTCTTATTTTATTTTTTACACAGATCACTTCTCATGTCAAGATGACTTTCACTGCAGAGGATGTTTTGGGAAGTAGGACCCCCCCCCCCCCCCTCCCATGTTCTCTTCCTTGCACGGTCAGCCCTCCCGAGTCGATACACACTCTAGCCCCAGGGCCTGGGGGGGACGGGGCAGACGGGAGGACGGGGACACCCTGCTGAGTTTCTGGTTCTACTGCTGGGAGATCAAAGACCCGCACAGGGAACAATGGTGAGCTGTGCAGCACACATATGGCCACACCTGCACTGTGCTGTCAATCACTTCCGACGAGTGACGGTATACACGGTGTAGTTGTGGTATTACTCCGGGGCGCTGACATCTTACATGGGTGCTAACACATGTTCTGCTTGTGTGGGTGCAGTAGCGTGAACTAAACACTGTGCATGTTTCTTGTGTTGTTACTTGTGTGTTCACTTCTTTTTTTTATGGCTCCTACATATTGGCCACTGAAATAACAAGACGCATCTCTGGCAAATTGATACGTTATTAAATTCGTATCGTAATTTGTGAGGGGCCAGATGCAGTGTCCTCATTTTTAACCTCTTAACCCATTCAATCCGGACAAATACATATCATTTTGGGGGTCCTTGACAAAAAAAGAACCACTGATTGTAGCAACATATTTTTTTTTTCAAAAAACTGTTAGGATTTAGAAGACATTTGTAGAATCCTCCAGAAGCAAAGATTTGAGTTACTAATGTTGGCTTTGAAAAATATATATACATTCAAAGATTTGCACACATTTTCACGATTTTTCAAAAGATAGCAGATCTACAAGCTCATAGCGCGGCACTCGGTGCCGCGCTATGCGCTTGTAGATCTGCTATTTTTTTTATAGCTCAAAGAAATCTAAAATGACAGAGATGCATCCCGGAGATGCGTCCCCGGGTTAAACCCCTATAAACGTTGTTGTACGTCAAATAGCAAAAACAAGCTCAAAATTTGACAAGTAGTGAGCTTTGTACATACGACTATTTATGCAGAATGTTTGCCTATTATCAGCAAATGTTCGCCTCTTATGATTCCCACAAAAGAGATGCTAGAGATCATGTGGTTAAATCAGGGTCAGAATGATTTTATTAAATACATTAAATGTCTAGACATTTTGTCTGTGGGACGTTGATGATGTTGATGCTGAAGTTTTCGATCATAAAGCTTTTTCCTGTGTTGAATTGTTTTAAACTGTAACTCACTGGGAGCAAATACAAGCCAATACAAGCCTATCTAAAATAAATATCTAAATCTGAAATATCTCTGCTACATTAATTTGGTATAGTTTATTGTAAATGTCTCTCAAGTCAAATTTGACAAAGATCCAGACATTCCACAATGTGGAACAAAAAGATGTATGAACAACGATTCCATCATGCAGACTTCACACATTTCTGTTTCTTGATAAAACACTTATTTTCAACATTTGATAAGCGTTAGTTGTTAAACTCTTCAGTTGTTGTTTTTTTTTCATTGCATCTAAACCCTCACCCTCCTTTGCCTCTTTCAGCCATCTCAGCCCAGCGCACGTCTCCCCGAACCCGTGGTTCTCATCGGCAGCGTTTCCTGTGGAAAATGGAGAGCGTCTGCGGCGTGTACACAGCTGGTTGGAAGACAAGACCTCTAGATTGTAAGTACAAACATGAAGCAGGTTTCTTTTTGGGCCTGTGGACTCTCACAGCTATCACAGACGAGCAATCAAAGTCTTCTACGGAATATCCATCCATCCCCAAACCCAACACTTTTTTTTTGCTTCTGTTTGTTCTCTATTTAAGTTGTGCTTTGGTCTTATGAGGGGCTTCGGAGATACTGTAGTCTTTACATGGTTTATTTTTATGGCACTAGTGATCTGGAGACTATCCAAACGTCGAGGCCATTTATCTTGCAGTTCATCCGCTCCTTGCCTTTTGTGTGGTGAGAAAGAGGGGCGCAGTCCCATATTGCATTTCATGACCTATTGAGTCAAAGGAGTAGCCAGACAAACAGGTGGGAGCCCGAATGTAGACTCCTTCGTGGGCCCGGGCAAACCAGACTCGAGGCTCCCTGGCTATTCTTTAATAAGGCACTCATGCTTGCAGAACGGCCACAATGCTCTGTCCCCCCCCATCGTCAAATGGGATCCTTCAGGGATGCTAATGAATGTACAGTAAGGGCTTGTCTTACCCACAGTGCCCCCGCTGTCTTGTGTCTCCCAGGTTTATCATCACCACTGAAATTGTAGGGCCGGTTTAGCAGTCTTTTTTTTACTGCGAAGGAGACATTTACGTCATTGTGATGCTAATTCTTTAAAATTTGGCGTCTAGGGTTTGTTCTTTCAGGCCCAGATAGGTTTATGAGACTAGGGCTTTTGTCAGTGGTACAAGCAGCTTCTTTTTTTTTTTGTCTTAAGGAGGGATGCAGTCAAGGGGTGTTCCTCATGGCCTGGCACAGAAGTTTTAATTAAACGTGCATTTCCATTTCTCGATGAATCCCACGTCCCCTTGTTGTGTACAGTAGAATGGAGACAGATCGTCTTTCCCTCGTTTAAGAGACCCAGCTTCGAGATTAAGTAGGCTGATTGTGTCCCTTTCACCATCAGAATTACGGGCTGGTAACCCTAGCCAGCACTGTCTGCACCGGGGGCTTAGACACACACAGGGCCTGTGGACACTCTCTGTTAATGTCATCTTGCAGATTCAATTTCCCCCATCACAATCTAACCTTAACCCGTTAGGACCGGGAACGCATCTGTGTCATCTTAAGATTTCTTTGGGCTATTCAAAAAATAGCAGATATACAAGCTCATAGCGCCGCACCGAGTGCCGTGCTATGAGCTTGTAGATCTGCTATTTTTGAAAAATCATGAAAAAGTTGTGCAAATCTTTGAATATGTTTTAAAGCAAACTTTTTAAACTCCAATCTGTGCTTCTGGGGGTCCCTGGAACAACATATTTTGAGATTGGGGTCCGGGGCCAAATACATATCATTTTGGGGGTCCTTGAAAAAGTTTGAGAACCACTGATGTTATAGCAACAAAACTTAGGATTTTGAAGATATTTGTGGAATCCCAAGAAGCAAAGATTTGAGTTAAAATGTTCGGTTTAAAAATATACATATAGTCAAAGATTTGCCCATATTTTCCCGATTTTTCAAAAATAGCAGATCTACAAGCTCATAGTGCGGTACTGTTTTTTGAATAGCCAAAGAAATCTTAACATGACACTGATCCCGGTCTCAATGGGTTAAGTCTCACAGCCCCTGTCACATATTCTTCCTGTTTCTCACAGTGGCAAAGCAGCACCAGTGGGGCAGTAAGATATTCCACTGCTGGTGGCCCTTCGGATGGAGATATTGATATTGAGCGTCTAGATGGGTTGTCAGTGTGAACTAGGAAGGAGCCCATCAGCCCCCCTCCCCCCTGTCAGGTGTGTTAGATTCCATAGGTGCACTGGAGAGATGCCGTGAGTTTATTGAATTTGTCATTTTTGGCCTGGGAGTGAAAAGGGCACCTGTGTGCTTGCTGTAAGCCCCACACACCCACCCTACCCCCCCCACGGCCACCAGTACTGCCACCCACATCACATGATGACAGCTGATGTGCGAGGACAACCCCGAAGCTGTCGGAAAAAAGGTTTATTTATTTATTATTTTTATAAAGGTATAATGCTCTCGTCCAGCACTCTGTGTAACATTAGTGCATTATGCATCAGGGGGAAACAGTTGAAAGGATAATTTAATTTGTCATTTTCTCATAAAAGCCTTCCTCTGGCACTTAGAATAAAAAAACGAACTGCAAAAAAAAAGTCACCCAGGGTTACAGTGAGGAAAAATGTAGCAGTTTCAAAGGAAGGTTTTTTAGGGCCCTTGTCAGACTTAACTTGATGACTGCTATAATAAAAGATACCGGCCACCCACATCACTGCTTTAGATCAAAGCCATGGCCAGCGACAGTGGCATGAATATTCAGTGAAGTTATTGGACTCTGGTACTGTACGTTGTGCCAAATTGAGATTTGACGAAGGTTTAAATCTGTACTATACAAAGATAACTACAAAGATAAGAACATGACGAGTAATTCAAGTTCATATTCGTATAAATTCCACCCACTAAATGCTTCTACGTTTATTTTGTATTCCTGTACAAGCAGTTGTTTGGGCAAGAAAAGAGCCATGGTTGTTATTTAGTATGTCTGATTGTCTGTCTCTTCTTGCTATTCTTTGGCTTGGTTGGGAACTTACTGTGGCTTCTCTTATTGACAGGGCTCTGGTATACAGTATACCAGGGGTCTTCAACCTTTTTACAGGCCAAGGACCCCTTAGCTGAGAGAGAGATAAAGCAGGGACCCCCCCCCCCCCCGCCCCCCCCGCCCACTACATATTGTGTAAAATTGTGTTGCAGATTAGACTTTTTCATAGATGTCTCCATAGACAGCACTATCATCAGTCTATGTTGGATTCATGTTGATGTGTATTTTCAGGCCTTAAACCACTTAAACCAGCGTCAATACTTAGAAAACTTGACCTTTTACTCTGTACTTGGTCTGCTTTCCCCCCCCTCTACACCAAACCGCTTCGCCGAAAATAGCCGATATACAAGCTCACAACGCCGCCTCGCGCTGCGAGGCGTTGTGAGCTTGTATATCGGCTATTTTTGGCTAAAGTTCTCCTCAGAATATGGATGCTAGTGGTTAATGAAAAAAATAAAATAATAATCCCATCACACAAAGATTTGGTGGCCCCCCTCTAGTAACTCTGAGGACCGTGTGTGTGTGTGTGTGTGTGTGTGTGTGTGTGTGTGTGTGTGTGTGTGTGTGTGTGTGTGTGTGTGTGTGTGTGTGTGTGTGTGTGTGTGTGTGTGTGTGTGTGTGTGTGTGTGTGTGTGTGTGTGTGTGTGTGTGTGTGTGTGTGTGTGTGTGTGTGTGTGCGTGCGTGCGTGCGTGCCCTTTAAGCACTCATTGCTCATGTTGTTTCCATGGTTGGTTTCCTCGCTGGACATCTCATGGTGGGCAAGAGGAAATGTCTTCCTCTGTGAAATGTGTAATCGAACCGCAGATAAGAAACGCATGAGGTCATGGCAATTCCCACAATGTGCTGTTTGATATGGAGATAGAGGTGTGTGTGTGTGTGTGGGGGGGTGGCCCAGTGGACTAACAGTCATCTAGTGCTAAACATGTTTACTGGGTTTGGGATTAAAATGATTTCCTACCAACTAAGGCTAACACTCATCGAGTGCTGTACTGTACTGCACTTTAGGAAAAAAGTGCAGAGGACGTGATTTTACTAGTGAATATATTTATTGTCTCCGCCAGGCCGAAGGCATGGCGAGAGAGTATGTTTTACCCCCTGTCCGTCCGTCCGTCCGTGTGTCCATCTGTCTGTGAACAGCTAATCTCCGGCACGGTTGGCCCGGACGCTGCGAAACTGTGCACACACACTCCCTGGATGCCAATTCAGAACCTCTGACCCAAAACTTTTACATGGGGCTGTTATAGCGCCACCAGGAGGCTGATTTGGGCAAAACACATTTTTTTATATTACTCGTACAGATTTTATCCAAACATCACACAAATCGGTACACAGTATCGCTATAGTCATGTGATCAACACGGATCTGTCCCATTTTCCATATCATATCCTGATTGGCTAAGATTGCCTTCCAAACTTTGCAGGATTGGTTCGTTTTGAAGAAAATGCCTCAAATCATCAACGCAGCATGCGATTTCCGTGAAATTCTGCATGCACATTCCCACTAGGCCGAGGAAGAAATGCCACTTAAAAACTTTCAAATCAGCCTCATGGTGGCGCTAGAACAGGCCGATTCACGTTTTTACCTTTAACTGCACCGATCTCTGTGAAACTTTGCACGCACAATCCCTAGAGGCCAAGGAAAAACCTTTGCCCTGCATTTTTCACATCTGCCTTTTAGAGCGCCACCAGGAGGCCGACCTTTGGAAAACACATTTTTTGCTCTTACTCCTTCAGATTCTATCAAAAAATCACGCAAATCAGTATGCAGTATCTCTATAGTCATGTCGTCAAGACGGATGTGTCCGATATTTCATATTCCATCCTAATTGGCTAACATTGGCTTCCACAGTTTTCAGGATAGGTCCGTTTTGAACACAATGCCTCAAATTATGAACGCAGTGTGCGATTTCCGTGAAATTTCACACGCACATTCCCAGTAGGCCAAGGAACAAATGCCAACCTTTTCACATTGGCCTGTTATAGCGCCACCAGCAGGTCTAATTTAACAAAACAATTTTTTGGAACAAAATGCCTCAAATCATGAATGCAGTGTCCGATTGCCGCGAAAGGCCTAAGAAGAAATGGCACCCTTTTCACATTGGCCTATTATAGCGCCACCAGGAGGCCACAATAACCTACCTGACCTGGCGGAGACTTGTGCTCCGAGGAGCACTTTTTCTAGTTTTACTTTTATCTCACATTTACATGAATCCAGAGTGTTTTGTTGTGCTTTGAATACAAGGGTAGAATAGACTTCACCCTGTTTGGACTGGCCTCCCAATCCAGCCTAAATCAGATTTGTTTTGCCATATACAGATTGAAATCCGATTTGTTTTATTAAGTCTGACCAGAACAAAGTCACATGAAATCAGATTTTTACAAATTCGACTTGAGACACACTCAGAGGTGGTTTCAAATGCAAATTCAAATCTGATTTCCAAAGATGCGCCTCAGTCTGAATGCTCTAACCTGCTCTAACCACCCAAGTTGCATATCTTAACTGTTGAAAACGTCACTTGCAGCGCGACCCAACTTAAGCGCCGCTGACGTCATATAGAGAGCGCGAGAATTGATTTTTATCCGGAGTGCGAGAGGTAATCGTGATGAAAACAAAACAATAGCTGTATAAATGGCGAGATATGTCCATTTTCCACCATTTCCGTGCATGTATTTGTCTTTACGTGTCTTCTGTTGTTGTGTCCTGTCTGTTATGTTGCGTTTCTAAGTAAGCAACTAGCGCCAACGTCATGATGTTGTTACCACAGCAACCAAAAAAGATAGGTTGCACATGCAGGGCGGCTCTGGGTTCAGGTTGTTTAAATCAGTCTGAACACACAGATCCGATAAATCGGATTGGACTGCAGTCTAAACAGTTACAAGCACACACACACAGGTCAGTGCTATAGAGTGGTCAGACCAACACTGCTTGTGAGCATCATACAACACATCACGATGAGTTGTGAGCTTGTAGATCTGTTACTTTTGACAAGATTCTGGAAGAATCTTCACCGATAATGCTGCAAAATGCCAATGTTCAAAGTGCTTAAGGAGGGTCCCAGGTTCAGACTCTCACTCATTCATTGCACACTTTTAGTTTTGGCTATGACTGCACTCTTCCGTGGACATAGATCCATGGGAATGTGAGTGTGAGTGTGTGTGAAAGTGTGAGAGTTTGTGTCTGGCTACCTCATGGTCAGTTAAGTCTACAACACCTGTGATTAATAGGAAATATCCCAGATCAGCCAGTTAATGTTTAATCAATCAGGTCAGAGGGAGAGAAGCCTTTAAAACGGGCTGGTTTATTTCTAAACCACTGCATGGCATTACATGCACCACGTTTCTTTACACAGTCAAAACTCATTACCTCTTTTCCCTCTCCGAGCTAACGTTGGCAATGGCAAAAGATGTCGTCAGACCGAAAACCACAAACACTTATTTGGTAATTATGTCCAGCGTGTTGGACATTAGACGGCGGTGTGTTTAATGGGGGTTCAGCGGTCCAAGGGTCATGAAACGCGCCTAAAAAAAGAACAAGAACTAATACTTTATTATGTAACTTTTCAGTGCAAGTCGTGAAACGAAATGGCAACAAAACCGCATGTTGTGTGTTATGTGTGTTTCGTTTCTTCCCCCCAGAAACAATGGCCCATGTCGTTGTGTCTTAACAATGACACCCAAATACAAAATGTTTCCAAATCTCCCCATGTCATTGATGTTTGCAACAATCAACCACTGCTGTGCGTTCCGTTCCGCCGCTCTGCTGTGCCATGAAACACAGCAGTGACTGTGTCTTGGGCTCCGAGCCACATCGTTGGTATGAAATCATCGCGTCCAACTCAGCAATAATGCTCTCTGAAGGCCTGGGCTTGTTTACTAAATAATCGATCCAAATAAAAAAGCAGCGGATAAAATTGACTGACCCTCATATACTTAATTATTGCAGCTACTTGACCAAATAGCATTTTTCAGGATGCGGCGTGTCACAGGCCATCAATATTCCTCTAATCGCTGTTAGTTATTGCCTTACTTTCGTTGCTGCGGTGGATGGGCCGGTCTCCAGTGGTCAGTTTGGCCCCCGGGCAGACAGGAGGGGAATGAGATGCTAAATGGTTGCGCAAACAATTTGATTATGCTGTTTAACCCATTGAGGCCTGAGGTCCGATTCTACAAAATGTCTAAATCATTTTTTTGGAAAAACGTATGTTACTATGTCAGTGGTTCTCAAACATTTTCATGTCAAGGACCCCAAAATGTATATGTATTTGGCTGTGGATCCCCATCTCAAAATATTTTGTTCCTGGGACCCACAGAAGCGGAGATTTGAGTTACAAACCTTCGCTTTAAAAAATATATAATTCAAAGATTTGCACACATTTTCTTGATTTTTGTCAAAAATAGCAGATCTACAAGCTCATAGCGCGGCACTCGGTGCCGCGCTATGAGCTTGTATATCTGCTATTTTTGAATAGCCAAAGTGTAAAATAATGCTTTTTTTTAGCTCAAATCTAAAAATGACACAGACGCGTTCCCGGTCTTAATGCGTTAATTCCCGTCATATAGATCTGGCTGCTTGCTGATGCACTCATTTCTCCGAGGAGCTGCACAACGTGCATAGTGCTGACCTGCCGACCACACTGCTGCTGCACCACCGCACCAAGCTATCCGTGGAAAGAGGCCTGTCTTTTTTTCCAGAGATGGTCTTTTTTCCGAGATCAATAGTGACTCCTCAGCGGTTGTGGTGGATCAGAGTCTCATGGCCCTCGCCTCGCCCCCACTGGTTTTCACCTACACTTCCTAACCTTCACCTCCTGCAACTACCCCCCCCCCCCACACACACACACACACACACACACACACACACCAAGCCCCTTACCCTGAAGCCCATCCTCTGCATCTGTTCCTAGTCAACTGCAGCTTTACTTTCACATCACAAGTTCACAGGTGTAAAAGTGGGTAAACATTTTTTTTTGGGGGGTACCATGTTTTGCCCTTTCAAGAAAAGAGACATAAGTCTAAAAAAAAGAAACAAAGTCAGATAACAAGAAGACACAATGTCAACTATACAATGTCAAATAGATAAGGTGTTGTGGTCAAAATAGTAATAAAATGAGGCACAATATATGCTTCTAGTGCACGTAGACAAACATTACGCAGCAGATATAAATAGCAGCAGATATAGTCATATTTGTGAATACGGTCTATAGCAGGGGTCTTCAACGTTTTCAGGCCAAGGACCCCCTAGCTGAGAGAGGGATGAAGCAGGGACCCCCTCTATATTGTATAAAATTGTGTTTCAGATAAACTTTTGCTGCTATCTCTTCCCTCTACACACCTACTGTATAACTCTTTGACAAAAATAGCCGATCTACAAGCTCACAACGCCTCGCAGCGCGAGGCGTTGTGAGCTTGTAGATCTGCTATTTATGGCTAAAGTTCTCCTCAGAAAAGGGAAACTAGGGTTCAAGTGGTTAATGTAAAAACAAATAATCATATCACACAAAGATTTGGTGGACCCCCTGTAGTAACTCTGAGGACCCCCTAGGGGTCCCGGACCCCCTCTTGAAGACCCCTGGTCTATAGCTCTCTGCAGGGTCTCCATCGCCGTGCGCTGTGAAGGTGTTGTAATAGAGTAGGACGGTTGAGGGTTAACCCTATTGGCGATGGGACAGAACCCCTTCGGCGAGAGTGAAAAATGAGAAATGAGAAAATGAGCACGGCAAAACAAAAAAAAAGCTCTCAGCTCCCCAAAGTTGCCCGGGTCCCAAAAATTAACATTTCAATTCAAAACCAATAATAACGCATTGTGTCTGGCCTGAATGAGCGCTGCCGCTGAGGGGAAGGCGATACCTCCTGTTCCTGTGTGGATGAAAAAGCTCCTTCATCTTGTGCTAAACAGCCTGAAACAGGCCGGGGTCGGGCCAGTCAGCCTTGGTTACACTGCACAGGCATGCCTGGGTGGATGGCCCCCGCTTCCTGGTGCCTTTACAAAAGCCAGAAACTACACAACACACACACATACACATACACGATCATGCATGCATACACGGTAAAATACTCGGGTGTTTGTCTTTTGGTTCCATTTCTACTGTATTCAGAGTTAAATGAACCGCTTAAGCCCTGTTTCATACTTCGTCGTAGAGCGGTGTTGCGTAAAACTAGCGGATCTACAAACCCACAACGTGTTGCATCGCTATGCGTTGTGAGCTTGTAGATTGGCTTCGCTATGCGTTGTGAGCTTGTAGATTGGCTTCGCTATGTGTTGTGAGCTTGTGGTTTGGCAATTTTCACTTTCATTGTTTTGAATGTATTTATTTGAAAATGTGTTAACCTTTTTGAAAAGTTAAGACAATTCTTGAAAATCTTTGAAAGCTTTTGCCTTTGACATGCACACAATAGGGATGCCAGGTTGAAAAGTGGGTAACATGAAGGATTTAACCACACACACACACACACACACACACACACACACACACACACACACACACACACACACACACACACACACACACACACACACACACACACACACACACACACACACACACACACACACACACACACAGAGGCTTACATGCGCTCCCACATGCATGCACAGACAAACAAGCAAACGTTCATGTCATTCTTTGCATGAAGACGATGCATGGCTCTCAAATTCTCGCTCAGTGCTTTGCGTAGTGAAATAAAAGCACACTTTTTGTTTGCTTTGAAATGAATTGCAGTTGACTAATTACAATATTGAATTACCGGAACATCTCTGGGTTACCAGTATTTCATGATTTGAAACTCAATAGTTCCATAAGGCTGTATAATCTACATTCCTTTTTTTCTCCCCCCCTACCTTTTTTCTTTCTTTCGATAGACTTGGTGGCACTGCACTCATTCAGTTGTGACCAGTGGTGTAAAGTAACTAAGTACATGTACTCAAGTACTGTACTTAAATACAATTTTGAGTTATTTTTTACTTTACTGGAGCCTCTCAGAGGCAAATATTGTACTTTTTTACTGATTTAGATTACAATTTCAAAACATACATTAACCACTTCAGCACTTTATATAATTCGGCTATTTTAAAATAGCCAATCTACAAGCTCACAAAGTGCTGCGATGCGACACGTTGTGAGCTTGTAGATCTGCTATTTTCAAAAGATTTCTATACAAAACTGAAATGGGACATTCTGTGTAATGAGTTTTAAGTACATTTTGATGGCAATACTTTTGTACATACCCAACCTGTACTTGTAACAGACTATTTCTACAATAGGGTAGGCCTATTGATACTTGTACTTTATTAAAAACTTTTAGTACTTTTTCCACCACTGGTTGTGCCTTTATATTGAGATCTAAGCCATCAGTACTAGCTCTTTCTTGTTTTTGCCTTCAGAGCGTATATCTTGATTTATACTTATACTTGCATGTGCGCTGGTGTCGCAAGCTCGCACAACGCGTCGCAAGCTTGTTGATCGGCTATTCTTTTTCGGTACGCTGCAAGATGAGCAAACCAAGTTTAAATCGCAGTCTTAAATGTGTCTCCCTTCACACTGACTGGCTCCCCTGATATTCCGGGTGACAGGAGCTCCCAGGCTCTCAGAGAGAGAAGAGGGCAACAAATGAACACACTGTGCCGAGGGTCCGTGCGCGTCTTGGCTTTCGAAAATGGGATTTGGAGCCAGGCTCTGTGGTCCTGCCAAGAAGGTGTCAGAGCAGGGCCTCTGCTACATGCGTCCCTCCAGCATGGAGCAGATTACCCATCTGGGATGTGAGGGGAAGGGACATGGGGGGGGGGGGGGGGGGGGGGGCAATTTAAAAAAAGAGTCGCCGTGGCCGTTTCTATTGATGCTGTGTGTGTGTGTGTGTGTGTGCGTGCGTGCGCACGGGTGTGCGTGCGCGTGTGTGTGCAAGAGAGGTTATCTGGCTGTCTGCAGGGAGTGATGCAGACTGTGTTAGTACGGAGTGATTTCTCCCGTTTGGACTGTACTGTCTATGGAGTGGAGACTTGTCCCGATGGGTTAAAGTCCTGTGGCTGACGTTTCACTTTCTCTGTGCTGTGTGTGTAGCACTGAGGGTAATTCCCTGCACCAAGCCCGAATCAGACAAGTGTCACCTGAAGTGCACGGGCATACAAGTATGCGTGCGTGCGTGCGCACACACACACACACACACACACACACACACACACACACACACACACACACACACACACACACACACACACACACACACACACACACACACACACACACACACACACACACACACACACACACACACACACACATACCCATGCACTCATATGTGACTGCACTCGAGAAAGCCTTAACCAAGCTCAAATTGCCGGGCTCAGTCACATGTGACATTAGAAAAGTGTTGTTAAGGTTTGCCAAATTTGGATACACGTATAGTGCTTGCAAAAAAAAGTTTTTTTCAATGCATATAATGTCCCAGATTCAGAACCTGAATGAACTTTACTTAAATTCAATCTTTGGTAAATGGCCACGACATGTGGATAATCCAGCCCCGATGATTGAAAATGAATGGATGAAACACAACAATGTGAAACAGACAGGACAGTGTGCCTTTAGCCAGTTGGATTTTGCAGCGGAAATATTTGTATCGTATGTCCAAAAAGCCGTTACTTTTCAGGAAATGGAAAGAAGAACCTGTGTTCCAATGGATCCAATGTAGTTAGTATTTAGTCACAAGCTCTTGTACATACAAAAAAAAACAGACACGCTTAACCACTTTCAACCTGGCGTCCCTTTTGCGCTTTAGCAGATCTACAAGCTCACAACGTGTCATCATGATGCAATGTATCGTGAGGTTGCAGATTGACTATTTTCACTACTTTTCATTGCATTCATTTATAAACAAACAAAAAAGGTTGAAAAATAGGGCAAGGTTTCTGCCTGACGGCAACAATAACATGGTTACAGTCGCTGTATATGGTCTCTGTCGGGTGGAAACCTCATATGTCCAAAACCGTTACTTTTCAGGATTCAAATGTAAAAGCATCAAAAGTAGCAGATCTACAAGCCCGAAACGCGTCGCGTCGCGTTTCGAGCTTGTGGATCTACTACTTTTGTGTGACGCTGTAAACTGTAGCATGATCACGTCGGGCATTAATTTACCAAAAAAAAACAAAAAGTTAAAAAAAAAGTGGAGATAAGAGGTTTCTGCCCCGGACAGCGCCGATGTACTGCTGTGCCGCATGGGCCAGACCGTGTCTTTTTTTAGGCTCGGGGTGGTGATGACATCAGCGTTCCCTCCCAGTGCAGATGCCAGCTTCCACTAATAAGGCACTGCTGGGACCGCTGCCCGCTTAGCTTGTCAATGAGTCCGTCTTGATCTGAGGATTAGGCCAGCCGTTCCAATTACAGCCCGGTGCCTGGAGGTTTGTCAGGCATCGACACGGACGCCTGTCGATGGGCTCCGGTGCATATTCCACGGGACCCCTCTCTGACGGAGTGACAGGCGCCAGCCGCCACGTTAAACGGCAAGGGACGACGTCTCTGCGCGTGTGTATTTTGTGTGTGTGTACACACATCTGTGTGTGTTTGTGTGTGGCTGTCACAGTGTGTATTCACTGGTATTAGTATCTGATATCTGTGACATACAGTCAATATCGATGGTGGTCTATGCTATAGAGTGTGCAGGACATGGAGTGTGCAGGACACACACACACACACACACACACACACACACACACACACACACACACACACACACACACACACACACACACACACACACACACACACACACACACACACACACACACACACACACACACACACACACCATTAGATTCTTGTATCCATGACATGGCTATCTACTTTGATGATGATGATGGCTGTGTCCTGTGCAGATTAAAGAGCACAGGTACACCAGTGTATCAGACTCACTCATCAATGTTGCATGGAGCATGTCTTTTATCTGTCATGTTGCCATGGCAGCTGTCCGTCACAAACAGGTAATGATAAAATAATACAGGAGAAGGGATTTACACAGAGGCAAAGTAAAAATAAAAAAAAATAGAACAAGTGCTCCTGGGAGCACAGGTCATGTAGGTTATTGTGGGCCAGCAATGTTCGAAATTCGCCAATCAGGATGGAATATGAAAGATCCGTCTTGATCACATGACTATGAGATAGTGAGTACAGATTTGCGTGATGTTTGGACAAAATCTGTAGTAATATCAAAAACTTTTGTTTAGCAAAAATCAGCCTACTGGTGGCGCTATAATAGGACAATGTGAAAACGGTGGCATTTTTTCCTCGGCCTAGTGGGAATGTGTGTGCAAAGTTGCTCTGCAATCGGACGCTGCGTTTATGATTTGAGGCATTTTGTTCGAAACAAGCCACTCCTTACAAACTTAAAAAATATGTTTTGCAAAATCGGCCTCCTGGTGGTGATATAACAGGCCCATGTGAAACATTTGGTCCAGAGGTTCTGCTCTGGCATTCAGGGAGTGTGTGTGCACAGTTTCTCGTCAATTGGGCCAACGGTGCCGGAGATTAGCAACGGACGGACGGACGGACGGACGGGGTGCAAAACATAGTCTCGTCCACGCCTTCGGCCTGGCGGAGACAAAAAGAAGAATGGGAAAATATCAACTAGAAAACATCCATGCCATGTATTTTAGAACCAAATACACACATCTAGTATTTGCTTACATTTCTCATTTGGAAGTTGTGCTTCTAGCACTATCACGTAAATCTGTGTAAAAAAGAAAAGGGAAAAAAAAGTTATGTGGAATTATGCTTATATTGTGTTTGAAATCCAGCCAGCTCTGGCCCGGCTCCTGCAACCATCCCCTGTCTAAAAACACCTTACTGGTACCCCAACTACTGCAGCCAAAGCAGGACTGGCGGGGTGTTTCAATTGTGTTATTTGAAGGGTCTAGGAGTTTAAAAGTTTTTAGCAGTTAAATTGGTTATTACTATGTGCACCGATACAGATCAGATTAAAGGCCCCTCATTGGGGCATGGGGAACATGGGTGTTCTTGGGTCGTGAGTAGAGTTTAAGATTATTTCTTTTTAGGAAGATACTGAACCGTTCCAACTAATCTTGCAGGAGGAGGTCAGGTACATGAGCCCTAAATAAATGTAGGTACTTTCACACCAGCCCTGTTTAGTCCAGTTAAATGGAACCCTGTAGTGTTTACACTGTCCAGACCCTGGTGCAGAGCAAACTACCTGGGACCTGAGATGATCTCAGATAGAGCCCAACCCATATGTATACCATATGTCTGGCCAATATGGGACTCGGACCACTTTCAACCTGGCGTCCGTATTTCATATCATGTCATTTTATTTTTTAAATGCTTGAATAGTGCTTAAGTGGTTAATACAATATGTTTAGTTTTTTATGTTTATCGTTTATCTATCAAAAAGTTATTTATGTTTATTTTTGTGTTTTTGTTTTTAAGCTTTTGCTTAAATGTATATATATATATATATATATATATATATTTATTTATTTATTTTTCACACAAAATATAGGTCAAAACATTGGTAATCGGTGGTGCAGTGGTCCAAGACTCTCCAAAATCAGGACTGGCATCAGACCCAAAAATCTGGCATCGCTAGTCTCAAGTCTCAAGAGTTGTTCCAAGCGAATCCTGGAGCCGTTCATTTCTGGTGATCTGGTCATTCAAACCAGATATATGATGCTGCTTTTTATCGGTGGAAGACAAGATCTTCACTTCTATGATGCTACACATGCTTGAGTTGCATCACTTACATGGGGAGTCAATTAAATTCATTAGTTATTTATAGTCAACCATTGGTTGTTTACGCCCATAGTTAATTTGATCGGTTCGGGCTATAGTCTCTTTATGACAGGCGATGCTGCATATCAGGACATTTTCGCAGACAATTTCGTTGTTTGGTTCGTTCGCCCGCTAGCTGGCTGTCGAGAACCGGTGTCAAGTGTTGCGTGTCAAACGGTTGTTACCAATGCGTGGTTGCTACTCTGTCACATTCAACGATCTGATTGGCCGCTGCAAAAATTCATTTGAAACTGAACAAGTGACAGGCTCACAACAAGCTCACAACAAGCTTGTAGATGGGCACCTTTTTGGCAAAGAGATTTGGTGTAGACCGAAAAAAGGCGGTCCAAATACAGAGACAACTCGGGTCCAGTTTACTAAGTCTTTAGGGTTTAACTAGTTACAAACTGTATTATGTATATGAGCTGTTGTAAGATGAGTGTCATTGATTGATTCCCAAAAATAAGGATACGTGTGTCCCTTTATCAGTTCAACAAGGGACACGTCTTTTAATTTCCAAATATGGGACGATTCCTAATTTCAAGGCAACCCCTTCTCCTCGCCTGCTCTGCTCCACCTCTCAATCAGGATTAGTTCTTAACGGGCCTGAAAATTAAGGCCCGGCTCTATCTGGGCCCTAACTGGGCCGGCCCGAACAAGTACCATCATTTTAGGCCCGAAATCCCAGAAAAAAAGTGTCATTATATGTACTTCATGTCCTCAAAGTCACGCATCCAACAAGCTTTGAACTGCGGCCACTTTCGCTGTTTTTTCGATGTTTGAGTTTTGGCCATTTTTGACATTCTTTTCATATAACACGTCGGACGGCGACGACCTAGATACCTGAGTAAAGTTCACTTTGAGCTGCATCCAATGCATCTACTGTTATGTCCGTCAGCCTTACCGTTTAGCCGCAAGGGGCAGTTGACAACGTTGGGTAGGGTTCGGGCAGAATTTGAGAACTCTAATCAGGATTGCTGCCTGCTTCCGTAGAAAATGAATGGGAACCATTCCCAAGGTCTGCTATTGGCTTTGTGTGTGTGTGTGTGCGCCCGTGTGTGTGTGCGCCCGTGTGTGTGTGCTGTTTAGAAGAGCTTTAGTGTCTGGCTTGATTTGGAAAGCATGCTTTAGAACTGTGGATCTCAATGTGGGGTGTCCAGTGGACCCTTGCAGGTCTGTAACTCTGAGACAGGGGTCATCAACATGTCCGTACAAGGACAAATGTGACCGTGGCAAGACGTGTCCACGTCCGTGTCCATTTTTTAAATTTTGTTTTTACATAACATTATCATGTTATTATTTTGTTCATAAGACCCAATTACTGAATGCCAGTCTCCAGGGTTTCTTCAGAATACTGTATGACATTGATTTCATTAATGCAGAAACACTTTTGAAATGTGTACATTGGAATAGACACTGTGGCATTAGTTTCAAGGACCCCAATAACTCAAGGACCCCCAACTCTGACTGTGTAAAATTGGAACCAAGTGGACCCATACGGGTCCATTTGGTTCCACTTGTACACTGTCAGAGTTACAGACTCGTAAGTGTCCATTTGATTTGGAACCCTTTCAAGGAACCCTGAAGGTCCCTCGACCCACTTTGAGAACCACTGAACTAGTATACATCATTTAGGACTCAGCTTTTTGTGTGTTTCTGGTAATATTATTGTCTGCTCACTGTGTACTGTATGTTCCTGGAAAAATAGAATTCAGATGAAAATGTCCATCAAAATTCTATCAAAAAACCAAAATGTTTTTTTTTTTTTTTGCTCTCTTGTTTGATCTCCTTTCCCCCTTGCCGATACGATGGGAACTATGCACGGAAACACATTTCACCCACTTGTTTACTTCTGTAAACCTGTGATGTGACAATAAAGCTGATTCTGATTCACAAGCCATAGCATGGTGATGACATGGTGATGACCCTGCTCTGAGAGTGTACAATTGGAACCAAATGGACACGTACGGCTCTACATGTATTTGGGTCCATTTGTACACTCTCAGAGTTATGGGGGTCCTTGAAATTGAAATGTTTGAGAACCACTACTTTATAAAGGGGAGGGGGGGGGGGTGCATGACATGGATCAGGGTTGCCAGGTCTGCGGTTTTCCCGCGGAAGTGGGCTACTATTGAAGTGGCAAAAGCACTGCTAATTCATTCTCAATGTCGTTAACCATGATTCTAACAACTTTGAAACTGAATAGTTTACAGTGATTTTGACCTAGGTACTTTGGCCTTGATAGACCTATGACACTCCTACACTAGAATATAGTTGACATAGGTGAAAAACGACTCAGGGAAAACTATTTTTTTATTTAAAAGATGTATTTTTGTCATTTCTACATTGTTCTGATTGAGACAGTGAACAGAGAGACAGGAGAGATTGGGGGAGAAAGGGGAAGAGACAGGGGTGGGAAGAAGAGTCTCCCGGAGACATGCAGCACAAAGCCTGGGATCAGTTTTGAACCCAGGCCAGCTGTACACAGAAGACATACATTGATTGATTGATTGAATACTTTATTAGTCAGAGGGTACAGTGGTACAGTAAGACATTAAAGCTAAAAGGATAACATGAAAAACTAACTTTATTGTATTAACCACTTAAGCACTATTCAAACATTGTGGTCCTATGTATTCAAGTCATCAACATACAGTAGCATACAAAATTAACACAATGATACATATAACCAATAAATTCAAACACTGTATGCGGATGGGAAAACTTTACATTTACCTCCCCTTGTGGTCTCCTGGTAGATGTTTTTTCCGGCCAAAGAAGCCAGTGATTCACATCCTTTAATGGATGGTGTCAGGGCGTTCCACATTTTGGTGGCAGAGCAGTAGAATGACAACTTTCCCTTGTTTGTTCTAAATTTGGGTCTAAATTTGGGTCTAAAATAGGGTATTTCTTTTGCCACACTATGCTGTTAACCTCCCATAACTAGGAACGCATCTGTGGAACCACTATTTTATACTTTGGCTATACAAAAGAGCAGATATACAAGCTCATAGCATGGCACCGAATGCCACGATATGAGCTTGTAGATCTGCTATTTTTGGAAAAACATTTTTGCAAATCATCATCATGAATATATATATTTTTTAAGCAAACATCTTGTTTCATCTTTGCTTCATGGGGGTCCCTGGAACTAAATGTTTTGAGATGGGGGTCACGGCCAAATACATATAATTTTGGGGGTCCTTGACATGAAAAAAGTTTGAGAACCACTGATAGAGAAACATACGTTTTTCAAAAAGTCTCCTCAGATCCGAACTGAGTCGGACGTTTGAAAATAGCGGATCTACAAGCTCACAACGCGCTGTGAGCTTGTAGATCTGCTATTATCAAAAGATTCTTGTGCATTTTATACATTTGAAACCTGTGAAATGGGACATTCTGCACAATGAGTACTTTCTACTTTTGCTAAGTACATTTTGATACCAATACTTTTAAGTGTTTCTACATTGCAGTATTGATACTTTTACTTTTTTAAATCATCTGCTACTGTAGCTATATGCAATCTGTCAACAGCAATACTCGCCTTCACCGGGTACAAGGAAGTGTGACAAGGAAGTGACACGATTAGGTCGTTAATCCATGAAATGGGAGTTGTTGCAGATGTCGACTAATTAATAGCATACGTTTTAAACTGCTCCAAGTGACACGGAGCTACATACAACATGCCATGTCGGCAGACTGGCAGCCCGCCCGCCCTGGAGAAATTAATACAGGCCTATACGGTGATAAGTAAGTTAACTGTGGGCCAGTGGTGGAAAAAGTACTCAGATGTTTTACTTAAGTGAAAGTATCAATGCTGCAATGTAGAAGTACTCTGTCTGTAACAAGTAAAAGTCTGGAAAAGTCTGTTTAAATGTACTTGAGTAAAAGTACAAAAGTGTTCGTATCAAAATGTACTTAAAGTACCAAAAGTGAAGGTACTAAAATGTTTGAAAATAGCAGATCTATAAGCTCACAACGCGTCGCGATGCGACGCGTTGTGAGCTTATAGATCGGCTATTTTCAACTAGCCTAGGTATAAAATAGGGCTTAATGTAAGTAGTTAATGTATGTTTTATAATGTAATAATTTATATCTGCAAAGAAAAGTAAAAGTACCTCAGAATTGTACTTAAGTGCAATAAGTGCAATACTTGAGTACATGTACTACTTACACCACTGC
Source organism: Gymnoscopelus microlampas (assembly GCF_963454915.1). NCBI lineage: Eukaryota > Metazoa > Chordata > Actinopteri > Myctophiformes > Myctophidae > Gymnoscopelus > Gymnoscopelus microlampas. The sequence continues at coordinate 52,611,791 of NC_139962.1, read as the reverse complement.
TCTGGACCACTGCTCTGGGCCTATACTATTGTACCTAGGGCTGTCACCATTATGACATTTTGCTTGACGATTAATTGTCAATCAGATAATGTAATTAATGATTCATGAATTTTTGCCTTTTTCTGCCTTTATTGATAGTATTTATAGTAGATAGACAGGAAATGGGGACAGAGACGGGGAGTGACAAGCAGTAAAGGTCGTCGGGATCGGGATTCGACCCGCAGTTTGCCGCCTATTAGGTGCCCGGACAGCCAGGCCAGCGGTCCGGGTCAATTTAATTGGTTTTCTGTCGTTGAACATTATTGGAACTTGTGTTCGGCTTTTGGCCTTCGTAAACAAAAGTTAGACAGGGCAGATATGACAAACAATAACACATATTTGATTACTTTATACTTCAAAATATACATTAATCGTGGAAATGTCAACATGTTTAACATTTATGACAATTATGCAAAACATAAAAGTTTCCGTATGGCCTCTGGTGTGTACAGACTAGTGCAATATAGACATAACTTACCCTCATAATTTACACTTTTTCCACACTGATACACATGCAAAGCATACAGTAGGCCTACAAAACACACACATTGAAATGCAAGTACATACTTTAGGAACAGACACGTGCACAAGTGCGTGCATGCACTCTCATAAGCATCATTCATATGGCCATGCACCCCAAAGCACTTACAGTATGTACTGTACATTAGCAAAAGCGCACATTCATACTCTCACACACACACACACACACACACACACACACACACACACACACACACACACACACACACACACACACACACACACACACACACACACACACACAGTATTACCACTCGAGACACGTGCACGCAAATTCACGCACATTCCAACACCTGTTAGCCTGATGCTGACTAGTACACACCCCCCTGGCCCACGTTTGATACTTAATATACAGAAACTGGCGGTTTCCTTACATGCCATTAAAGTGAGAACTCCTGCTACAAGGTGGACACATTTATCACATTGTCTCTTCACGTGTGTGCTACACAGTGAACTCCTCTGTGTTAACGTATCCATTTGTATCTCTGATATTCTACAAATGTAACCAAATGGACCCATAAGGGTCCATTTGGTTACTTTTGTAGAATGTCAGAGTAAAAAAAAGAGTACTCAGGATTTTTACTGTGTATTTTGAGTTGTATCTGAGTTGACCTTAACTTCCTTTTCTAATAATTATTTTCTAGTTCTGTATGTCATACTGTAGCAGCTCTTGCGGTCCTGTGCTGCATGCATGCCAGTTGTGTAGTGTCTCCACTACAATTATTTGAAAACTTTAGTTACTAGTTACTTTTTTATTTTAGTAGATTTTGATTATTATTACAAAACATACTGCATAGCACTTCAGCTCTCTCTCTCTTTTCTTATACATGTTTAACTTGTGAAATGGAACATTCTGCACAAGAGTACCTTGGTACTGTACTTATATTTTGATGCCGATACTCTTGTACTTTTACTCAAGCACATTTTTGAATACGGGACTTCTACTTGTAACAAGAGTATATCTACTGTACATTGCATCATATCGATACTTTTTACTTAAGTAAAAGCTTGTGAGTACTTCTTCCATCACTGCTGCATGCTGTATAATGTTACCTGAGAGAGAGCGAGAGAGAGAAGTGTTAGCAGGCCATAATTAAATATGAATCCAGCGTCATGGCCCGCTCACCCAGCCAGTTTGTTTGGTCGAGTGCCGGCCACCAGAGAGGGAGAGCTCATCAAATCAGTTGTTGTCGGCGTGTCACTCTATACCCCCCCATATACGAGAGCTAGACCCCCTGACTGGGAATCTCGGTGGTCCTGTTTGACCAAAAAAAAAGAAGGGGGTTACGTGGGAATCACCTGTATTCAGAGTTAATGGATTCGAAATAAACCACAGGCTCTTGGTCTTTAACCGATTAAGACCGGGAACGCGTCCGTGTCATTTTAAGATTTCTTTGGGCTATTCGAAAATAGCAGATATACAAGCTCATAGCGCGGCACCGAGTGCCACGCTATGAGCTTGTAGATCTGCTATTTTTTTAAAAATCTTGAAAACGTGCAAATCTTTGAATATATATATTTTTTAAAGCAAACATTTTTTACTCAAATCTTTGCTTCTCAGGGGGTCCCTGGGACAAAAACATTTTGAGATGGGGGTCCGCAGCCAAATACATATAATTTTGGGGGTCCTTGACATGAAAAGGTTTTCACACGTTTTTTCCAGAAAACTGGATTTCGAAGTTTATTCTTTTTTAATCAGCCTCAGGTCTTAATGGGTTAATGAACGCTGGATTAATGAAAAAAAAAAGGGAAAAAAGGCTCACCCCCGCCTCAGATTGCATGGTCATGCAGATAATTCACTTATTCTCAGTAATTGGATGCTGACCAGGGTTAATATGTAGGGTGTCATTAAATGGAAATGTTGGGTTGTAAAAGAGGGGAACTGTATGATACAGGGAGTGTTTTCTATAGAGCCGTGCAGAGTTCTGAGTTCCTTCTCCTCGGCTGGCAGGGGCCTGCTTTATCCGAGGCAACTCAAGCATGAATTCTAGCATGGGGGGGAAAAAAAGATCGGGGGGGACAGTTATATTCACTTCTGTTTGTTGCCCGCTTGAATGAAACGACCTTTTAAGATAAAAGCAAATCTCTTGAGCGAGTCAGGTGGCAGAAAAGGCCAGATGCGGTGAAAGGAACTCTTTTTTTTCTTTCTTTTTTTTTCTTCAAAAACGACAGTGAAGGAAGGGAACGCAAAGCCATGGGGGTAGTTAAAAGACTGTTGTGTAGCCGTTCACCTCGCGCTCCCACCACGACAATGCCACATAGGAGGAGGAACCCAGCATGGACACTTTGCTTTTGCTTCCACACACCAGACTGGGCGACTAGAGAATTGTCTTTTAATTTTCTATTTTATTCATAGCTTAACTTGTCAAAGTCTTGTGACCCCCCCCCCCCCCCCCCCCCCAAGAAAATTGTGTTGGTCAGAGAATCTGCCTTTTATGGAGGAACATTGCGAGATAATTCTAAAGCTTGGCTAACTAACCACATGAAGCCCCCCTCCCATTCTGGGAAATGTCATAATTAGGCGAACATTTGCAGGAAAGTTTCCGCGAAGTGATTTGGTGTAGAGGGAAAAAAGGAGGGGATCAAGTACAGAGCCCTGGGGTACTCCGGTTAATGAAGTATATAGGGAGATTAAGTGGTTAAGTTGCCTTGCTCAAACGTCATTCATGGGACAGGTCCTGTAATTAGTCCCCCCCCCCCCCCCCCCCAAAAGCAGAAGCATTTTCTTTGTATGGGTTCGGCTTGAATTCCTCACAGCCATAATGGTGAATGCCTCACTTCTGTGGCTTCAGGAGAGCATGCATAACCTGCAATTCTCTCAGCGATATGGACACCGTAAAACATAATCAAATTAAGAAAAAGAAAAAAACCACATCCCCCCAAGAAGGTCTGTGCACATTTTGCCAAGAGCAAACAAAATGAATGCAGCCCTTTGCTTGTTGTTTTGTTATTGCCTTGCCTCTTACTGGGCAGTGCCACGACGACGACACCCAGCGCTGGGCTATATACCACCTACAGAGAGGGGCAGACTCGGGGCTGGCTGGCCTGGGTACTTTTGGTGAGGAAGTTAATCATATACCCCAGAGTAGCGCCGCACAAGAAAAGCAGTGTTTGTAAACCTGCCCCCGCGGCTCTGCCCATAATTGGCTCTACAAGTGACTACCCCGGCTTCCTGTCAGCATTATATCTGTGTTCACACCGGCCCAGCTGGGAAGACATTTGTTCCTTGGAAACATGGCTGCTGTTTTGATCTCTGGACTGTGAAAAAGCAAAGTTGCTCAGCACAATGGTTCTAATGTGGGGAGGATTTTTTTCCAAGGCTGGCCACGGAGAGAAAAAAAAAGAAAAAGTCCTGCTGCTAAGCTGCCTTGCGCTCAAAGCGAAGAAGAGGACTTTGGTGAATGTTGTTGGACTGGTTTCTCTGTTTTTGTTATATGTGTGTGTGAGTGTATACGTATAGCACTCAATTATTTTATATCAAGTGAGGGTGCTGCTCAATTAGAGAACAGAGAATGTATTAGTAGAATGTAGTTTCTACTAAGAGCGCATTGTGTCCGGCGTCTTTCAGCGCAGTGTCCCTGTTTTGGCCATGTCCTTTATAGACTAAATTTTTTGAAAAATGTTTTTCACGACGATGTGGCACGTTTTAACTTGTAGATCTAGAACTTTTTGTTTGTCTGTTTAGAGACAAAAGAAAACAAGGCCAGCTTCTAAAGAGCATATGTCACCACGCCTGATGAAAGTCTGTCCTCCTCCGTGTTGAACAGATTGCTGTTAGTGAAGGCACGTGGGAGGAGGTGGAAGTGGAGCTTTTATTTTGAAGCTAACACGTGCATTGGATCTGTATAGCGAGATTAAAATTGGTAGATTTAGAAACACTTGTGCCAATACCCTCTGTCTACGTGTTGAGAGATGAAGCTTCCTGTGCAGGCAGCTGTCATCTGACACTTCCGCACAATCTAGTATTAGTTGCCGCGGAGCTCGTCTCCACACCTCAGCCCCGTTAATAGAGAATGCCGCGGGAAACGGGAAGGGTGGCACACACTGGAATTTGCTAATAGTTTGTAATAATTAACAGACAGCTTGTTTAACATGCATTGAGATGCATAGACACTCTACACTCATTTACAGATCAACAGGGACATTGGTAGATAGATGCCTAGGCTCTCTTCTACAATATCCCACTACAGTCTGCCTCATAAAAGTCATGAGCAGGAAGCTGTCATCTGCTGTTCAGACCGGAAGGTTATTATTTATTTATTCATGTATTTAGTTTTTTCCCATTTGTGCTAAGCTGCAAGCTATATAGCAGGGGTAGACTACCTTTGACACGGGTGCCAACATTGGCACAGGGGAGGGTATCACAGGCACATTGGCATACGTGTGAGAGAGAGGATTTTCTTTTAAAATACAATATTTTATTTGTGAGGGGACTCAAGTCCCCTCACATCTGTATGCAAATTAGATTCTACACATAATTCTACATTCATTCAAACTCTGAACTCTGCCTGGGGATCAAGTCTGGGATTGCTCTGAGGTGTTATTGCTCTGAGTGTAATGATCATGACAATGATGTGAAAGATTATTTCAAGAGAAGAAGAAGAATAAAATAAAGGTTATGTATATGAACAATCAAAATATGATGGATATATTTAGTTTTTGATGTGATGTCATAAGTAAACGCAACGTTGATTTGGCACGCGGACTATCAAATAAAACCATGGCCCTTTGTGTAAAGAAGGTTGATTAATTTGATGTACTGTAGGTTATTTTTTACACGATTGCAAAGGCGAAACGGAAGTGGGGGGAAGGGGGGACATCTGCTTTATCATTTTCATAGCATTTTCAGTGTTTCCGATGTACTGTTAGGCAGAAGCAATTGAAAAATGTGTGAGCCAAAAGTATGCCTCGAGAGAGTAAATATTCATACTTTATGTGGCCCACTCACATAGACACGCACACGCACGCGCACAGTTAAATCTGTGCTTTGACCTCGAAATTGTCATCTAATTTATCTTGTTTAGCTTCATTCAAAGAGAAACATCAGCGTGAAAAATTGGCCAACATCATGTGGAACTTCATTTGGCTGGAAGATGAATATACCGGCTTTGATCGTTGATGAATATGAGTTCTGTGAACTTTTAAACATTGCATTTTCTGTTTGCTTTTCTTTGGAGGTGGGCATCCTGCAGGCCTCTGACAGATATCTTAGCCAGGTATGAGGCTAGAGTGCTCGTATTGCGGCAGCCGGCAGGTACGCCACATGTGCTTGTAAAGCCAGATTTATGCTTCGTGGTGCGCCGAAAATAGCCGACCTACAAGCCCCACAACGCGCTGTGACGCGACGCACTGTGAGCTTGTAGATCGGCTACGACGAAGCATAAATGAAGCATAACAGTTATCCCGTTTTGTTTTATTCAGAGCGGGGGCCTCCATTGCTCCGCACATGGACGAGTGTATGTTCAAATATGACTCCTGGGACTGACTTCTCCCATTTATACTGGAGAGGCTAGATTTGTTTGGGATTTTTTGGAAAACCACACACTGATGAACATCCTGCTCCAGACATTTAATTGTGGCTGTTCTGTTCTGCGCGCATGCTGGGCTCTCCTTTTTTAAGCCTTGTTTATTCAAAGGCGTCCACATGTTGGTTGTAGCTTACTTTCTGCTCCCTCCTTTAGACACCAATGCCATTCTTCAAGACTTTATGAACGCAGTCTGATGTTGATGGAACGACCGTTTAAATTCATGCCACCGCTTCCTTAACCGACCGCTACATTTTAATTTACAGTTCATCAGCTTCTTTTAGCCGGTGCAGTATGTAATTTGATTTCCGCCGCGGATTGCAAGAACTTTGATATCCGAGTAGCACTTCAAACTTGTATTTCACCTTGAGTAAGCACGAGGAGGGAAGTGAGAGGCACTGAATGTTGTTTCGGAAGAATCGTCCGAACGTTCCTCATCGCTTCAGTGGCGTGAATTCATTTACAACATGCAAGCGTGTGCTTGTAATTGACCTGTAAACAACACCCACCAAGTTATGATTTACCGTTGCTCGCGCCATTTTACATTTAACACCCTCACACACACACACACACACACACACACACACACACACACACACACACACACACACACACACACACACACACACACACACACACACACACACACACACACACACACACACACACACACACACACACACACACACACACACACACACACACCACCACCCGCCTTGGCTTCTTCCTCCACGGTCCCAAGAGCAGAAGCTGAGCCACTTTGGCACGTTTGATATGTAATCTAAAAAGGCAGTGAAAACAATACGCTGCCACCTCATCCATAAGTCATGCCGTTCTTTTATTATCATTATATATTTCTTTTTTTTAAACCAGCACCGGTGCAGCATATCCGACAGAAAAGGGGGGGGGGGGGGGTTGGGGGAGAGAGGGGAGGGGAGGGGGGTTGGGGTCTTTTATGAATGGCAGAGAGAAGTCTGTGAATGATAACAGCCATTAATATGTCCATTGAGGGTCACCACACTCACGCCACATATCAAATCCCCCCTCTGAATGAGATCGGTTCCCTCCTGTCAGAGACCATTAGATCCGTCCCACGGCCACAGTGGCCAGCTGACAGGGGAGAAACTCTAACCCCCCCCCCCCCCTCCCAACACACACACACACACACACACACACACACACACACACACACACACACACACACACACACACACACACACACACACACACACACACACACACACACACACACACACACACACACACACACACACACACACACACATATGAGTCATTAGCATTAGAAAATGAGCAATCAGCTGGAATGAAGCACGAGGGAAGGAAGGGGGGGTTGCCCCTAACTTTATACTTGGCAGATCAGATACTATGCTAAATGGAAACAATGGCGCGAGAACAAAGTTCTACCGCCACCATGCTTGTGCATTTGCATAGGCGCTGTACGTAACGCACGCGTAAACGCGCGCACACACACACACACACACACACACACACACACACACACACACACACACACACACACACACACACACACACACACACACACACACACACACACACACACACACACACACACACACACACACACACACACACAAGGCCTTATCAATGCCTTCCTTTTTGGAACACATTACATATTAACACTTTCTTAATATGTAGTGCATTACATATTATGCAGTTGTTAAGTATGTACCGTCTCTTCAACAGAGCTAAACTCATACCGGCCGACAGATAGAAAATTGTGTTGAACCTTTCTTTGACTTTGGAAAATAATTGAGTTAAAACACTCGATAAAACATTAATTAGCTTAGCTGTCTGGAGCAGATAACATAGATAAAACCCTATGTAATTCATATTGATTAGAATATGCACAAGGAGTGTAACCTCTTAAGACAAGTTTCCTTTATTAAATGGACACAAAGCCGCGGTCATTATTTCGTACAAAGAAAGATCACTTTAGATTTTATCTTTTGAAATAAAAAGGTTTGATTGGATTTCTTTCTGAGGAAGCCGCACAATCCATTTTATTCTGGTTTGATTGTATTACCTCTTAATTAGTTTGTATATTGAGTAGAACAGGCCATATTGATTTGAGGTGCTTTCATTTGCATTGCAAAAATCCCCTTTAATCCATTATAATCTCATCTTTACTCAAACACTGCAGAACGCGTCTTTGACTCACTCTGCTCAGTTTTTTTTTTTTGGTTTTGTTTTGTTCCTTGGCGTCAACAGAATGTTGGCTCTCCTCCCACCGATAGCCTATATATATAACCTGAAAATTAGGAGCCTCTTTGACTAAATGCGGAATGCTTCCCTAAACGTAAGTGGTTTATTGAAAAGGGCAGTTTCAGGACTTATTTCCATGTACAAGTATCACATTGGGGAATTGTACGGTTAGTTGTATGGTAATTTCAAAACACCCCGGACCTAATGACAAGCTCCGCTAGTTTCCCCCGGCTGTGTGCTGTAGTGTTGTTGTGAGAGCCGGGGCTAATTTGGGGTTGTTCCAGTGAGTGATTGGCACTTGTAGGTGCCGGGTGTAAATCTGCTGACCAACACCCGCGGAGTCATGTCGCACACGGATCAGCGTCGCAGGCGTCAAAAAGCCCTCCTCCCTCCCCGCCCACACACCTTCCCCGCAGCATAGCACAGCACAGCGGCAGGCCTTAACAATCCTCTGTAATTAACCTCACCTGAACCCTAATGGACCACCTCGGGGACCCAGGGCCTTTGCCTGTGTAAAATTACTGTCACACATGGAGCTGAGGGGGCCCCGGCATGCCACGGGGCGGGGGGCGGGGGGGTCTGTGTTCAACACACACACACACGCACACGCACGCGCGGAGAGAGAGTGCACTATACGTAGCATAGGGGCCACCAAACACCGCTCCAGAGATGTGGGTGAGAGAGCGGGGTGCTGGGAGACACAGTTATGTGTGAACCAAAGTAAATGTCTTTGCTTTTTTTCCCCCTAGCTGTCCTGTTTTTAAGATGAAAATGTAGGTGTGTGTGTTTAAAGTATACTACCATATATGTACCTATATGTAAAACCATTCCCGAGGGAATGAGAATGCCACCCAAATGTTTTTTGAACATTTGCCCAAAGAAAATCAGGGTTGATGCGGTGAAGTGCATGACACATTTAGTTAGAGACCGTGGTCCTGTTTTTTTTTCTCTTTTTTTAATAGAGATGATCAAATCATAAAAAGTGCATTGACGAGCCGAATCCTGTGGGAAGGCGTGTTGTTGTGAGTAGATGCGGCTTCAGTACCCTGAATGGACCCTTATCTGTATGCATGCTTCATTAATTAGCAGGGTTTGGAGAGTTCTCATAGACGACAGAAGCTGTTGGTTTTTATCCTGTTTCTCTCTGAGCCACTTTAACCCATTCAATCCGGGAACGCATTTGTGTAATTTCTAGATTTCTTTGGCTATTCAAAAATAGCAGATCTACAAGCTCATAGCGTGGCACCGAGATTGCTATTTTAGAAAAATCGTGAATCGCAAATCTTTGAATATATATATATATATTCTTAAAGCGAACATTTGTAAAATATTTTGTTCCAGGGCCCTCCAGAAGCGAAGCTTTTAGTTACAAATGTTCGCTTTAGAAAATATATATTCAAAGATTTGCACAAAATGTTCAAGATTTTTCAAAAAATTGCAGATCTACAAGCTCATAGCTCGGTGTCGCGCTATGAGCTTGTAGATCTGCTATTTTTGAATAGCCGAAACATAAAATAATGGCTATATAGCTCAAATCTAAAATGACACGGATGCGTTCCCGGAATGAATGGCTTAAGAGCCCTTGAGCAACAGCTGCATGCAACTACTACCACCAAAAGCTCTCAGCAGCGCTTGCCTGTGAACATGTGCATCGTTTGAACACGGATCTGAATCCTGTGTGTGCCAGGGGTTTGTCCACACTGAGCCCAGGGCTTTGGGGGGCAGACAGGGGAAGGGAGGGGGAGATGTCTGTCTGCCCGGCCTCTTTCTGATGGATACAGCGAGTCTGAAGTCATCCACTCTGCCCTGCGGGATGTTAAAGCCAGGTTTCCTGTACGGCCGTTCTCACAGAGAGAACATGCACTTGCGTGTGTGTGTGTGTGTGTGTGTGCGCACGTGCGCGCACGTAGGCCAGTGTGTGGTTCAAACACACAGAGCAGGCGGGGTGAGTCAGAACCGCTATCCCAGGATCAAAAGGCATCAGCAGGAACCTGGTTTTACCATCAGCCCAGATCACCCTGCTGTTTATCACTGTGGCTGTGTGGTGTGGTCCTCCCGCCTTATCACAACAACAGAACATTGATACGGAAGGGGAGGAGGCCCAAAAAGGCCTTTTTAAATACGCACATTGTTCATTTCGGGCCGTCTGACAAAATGTACCATGTGTTTTTTAGGTGAAGCTGACGAGGAACTTTCTCTGTGATACCAAAACAACAAACTATATTATTTAACGTGCCTTGCAGTTCCATTTTGTTCCAGGGATCCCCCAGAAGCAAAGATTTGAGTTACAAATGTTCGCTTGAAAAGATTTTCACACATTTTCACGATTTTTTAAAAATAGAAGATCTACAAGCTCGTAGCCTGTAGATCTGATATGTTAATACCCAAAGTGTAAAATAATGCTTTTTAGCTCAAATCTACAAATGACACAGATGCGTCCCAGCCAGGTCTTAATGGGTTAAGGTCCTTATACCCCGAGGTGTGACAGATAAATTATATGAAAATCGCTGGCAGGTGTTTTGTATCCAAACTATTCATACAGTGGATGTCTCATTCATACAGGTTGATGAATCAACCTCGTTGTGAATAAAATTAATCGCCGCGTAATGTTTTATGTGTTATGTGTAGAGGTAATCATGACACAAACGTAAAAGAAATATATACTATTTAGATGATATATATATATATATATATATATATATATATATATATATATATATATTCGAGTGAATTAATAGCAGTGTTTTTTGTGTAAGGACCTGTAATCTCATTCTCTTCTCAATGATCTATACAGGATTTCTATTAACCCATTAAAGGGGAATTTTCGACTAAGGTTTTCTTACCTTTTCTATGACGTTATGATATCTTAGGATGAATGGTACAGTAGAAAAAATTCATAACTCCATCCCGGGTCCGCCACAGCTTAAAACGTGCGCCAATAGGCCTTACGCTAGATCACGTATTTTAATAGCTTTTTTTTTTTTTTTTTTGCTGAGATCTGACGTTCATAGTGACAGAACACTGTCAAAATTTTCTTTTTTTACAGAAGTCTCGCTAGACGAGATCGAAATCTCAAGATTTCAATCTCGTCTAGCGAGACTTACGTTTTTTCTTTCTTTTTTTTTTGGTTGCATAGTGTTCTGTCACTATGAACGTCAGATCTCACCCAAAAAAAAAAAAAGCTATTAAAATACGTGATCTAGCGCAAGGCCTATTGGCGTACGACCCAGGATGGAAAACCTTAGTCCAAAATTCCCCTTTAAGATCTGAGGCCGATTCTACAAATGTCTTCTAAATATTTTTTTCTGAAAAACTCATGTTGCTAGGTCAGTGGTGCTCAAACCTTTTCATGTCAAGGACCCCAAAATGATATGTAATTGGCCACGACCCGTCCCCCATCTCAAAATATTTTGTCCCAGGGTAAAAATGTTTCCTTTAAAGGAATATTCAAAGATTTGCACACATTTTCACGATTTTTCAAAAATAGCAGATCTACAAGCTCGGAGCGCTACGAGCTTTTATATCTGCTTTTTTTGAATAGCCAAAGTATAAAATAATGCTTTTTTAGCTCAAATCTAAAAATGACACGGATGCTTTCCCGGTTTTAATGGTTTTAAAAGCTATTTGCAAAATCATCATCACCGCTCAGCATGTTCATTGATGTTGCATAGAATGAGAAATGCGTCATCACCACAACACATCAGCTCCTCTATCATTTTTATAATGTAGTTCAATGAAGTAAAAATGTGAAGAAAAGATCATTCAAAACAGTAATTGGTTTAGTGTACATACGTAGCTCTGTCATACACAATCAGTTGCAACAAATAATCAAACTAATCGATTTCATTTGAGTGAAATAATGCATTTCATCCAAATCCATTAATACAATATATGTAATGCAAATCATTTGTATTAGTGGTGTGACGTATTGTGAGCTCTTATTTTGCATTAATAATAATACAAATTGTTTTAATCTATTACACATTTCTCCTGTCAATTTGTTGATATATATAAAAAATATAAAAAACACGCTATTCGATGAATCAAAAAAAGAAATTGATAGAATAATCGCTGAGAAAATAATGTTTAATGGATAGTTTGCAGTCCCAGTCTGTCTGATATGTATCAGTGCCATATCGTTGCTGTCGGGCAGAAAGCTCTTATCTCCATACTCGTAACTTTTTGTGTTTTTTTTGTTGTAAATTAACGTCCCTACTGGATCGTACTACTACAGCGTCACACAAAAGCATCAAAAGTAACAGAGCCGCAAGTTTCGATATTTGCTCAAAATGTTTGTTCCAAGGACCTCCAGAATTAAAGATTTGAGTAAAAGATTTTCACGTTTTTTCAAGATTTTTCAAAAATAGCAGATATTCAAGCTCGTAGCTTGTATATCTGCTATTTTTGAATAGCCAAAGTATAAAATAATGCTTTTTAGCAAAACTTTCATCTAGCTCAAGTAGAATCCCCCTGTCATCCACATACTGTATGAGGTTTTCCACCCGACAGGGACGATATGCAAAGTGACAGGCTCATAGATCTGACAGCCCTGGCTATTTCCCATAAGCCCCCCCCCCCACCACCCCCCCTCCTCCCCCCCGAGCCTCTATCTGTCTGCCACGTCCATGACGGATAAAGAGACAGGATGTGGGTGGGAGGGCCAGGCTCTGTGACTGAATACGCCGTCAATGGGCTTATTTTCATTACGGCCAAACAAATGTGTCACCCCAATCATCACACGGTTGATTTTAGCCTTCTGTTACTGTAGCGCCACAAGCATTTCCTTTTGTTGAACCGCTCGCTGGCGATAATCCCACCCTAACAAAGGGGGCCGTGTGCCGCCAATGAGGGGGTCCATGACCAAAAATGTAAAAGCAGTCATTTCCACTTACATAGTTTGTCAGTGATATCATGCATATTGGAGGAAGTGTGTCTGTGTGTGTGTTTGTGTCTGTGCGTGCGCGCGTGTGTGTAAGCACTTTTAGGCTTGTTTTTTTTGCAACTCTTGTAATTCTGGGTTTTAAAAATAAGAGGTAATTTTTATGTTAAAACATGCATTGCAGTTTGGAATAATTTCTTAAATGCGAAATAAAATATTAACAGCATGCTTAGATGTTGTTACTACCTGCATTAGATATGCCATACCATATCTAATTTTACTGTGACTTTTAAACATTTTTGTCAACAGACATGAAAGTGGAATGTTCTGCAGTTATTGCAGTTTATTGATTAGCTGCACAATGGTGTGTGTGTGTGTGTGTGTGTGTGTGTGGTTATTAAACGAGGAGTCTTCAAACTTTTTGTGACTACAGGCAAATCTCAAAGCACACCTGTATTCATAGCCGATCTACAACTTTTTGTTTGTGTATACATTATATTGCAGTAATGCACAAGATCCCAATAACAGGCAAAACCTGGACATGTGTGCCGTGGTACACCGTTTGGGAACCACTGTTGTGAACTTTCTAAAACTCTTCACTCTGTCCTTCACTTGAAGACTGGCTCCGGCTTCACATGGCTGTTCTGCAGTAAACAGGACTAAATATCTGTTTTACTCAGATGTTGCCGTAGGGTTGGCAGACTCTGTGTGGGGCGGGCTGCAGGGTGACCTTACACCGTTACTACTGTGTAAAATCTACAAACACACACAAGCAGGCATGACTGCCGGGAGGCAGTTATTACTGTCACTTGTTCCTAATTTGAGGAGAGCATGGAAAGAGCCCTGCTACAACACGAAATAAGTTACCCATTAGGGATGGGACGATATGAAAATTACATGTGGCAAAAATAATTGCGATTAACGATATTATCGCGATAGTCAAAATGTGCTTAAAGCTTAAAAATGCCACTTTTGTTAACCACTTGAACCCCCAGCGTCCCTATTCTGGGAGGAACGTTGGCCAAAAATAGCCAATGTACAAGCTCACAACGCGTTGCGTTGCAACAACGCGTTGTGAGCTTGTACTGTATATCTGCTATTTTTGGCGCATCGAATGTTCGCCTATCATGACATGCTCAGAATAGGGATGCTATAGGGTTCATGTGGTTAAATTGTGGGTGATTTACAAAACAAATGGAAGTGCTTGACTGACACATTTGGTATTCATCTTCTACATTCTGGGGGGAAATAGGTATATATGGCATTTCAGAATTACAACTCTTCATTTGCTGTCACTGCATCCGAGCCGAGCCACTTGACTGACATTTTGTTGAGCTGGGTCAAGCATCATTGATCCCACGTGGGGGGGGGGGGTTAATAAAGGTGATTGAGGAAAAGGCCTTGGAGAAACAAATTGACCCGCCGCGCCCCCTGTGACGGAGAAATGCAGCGTCATGAAGGCGCTGGTCTTTCTGTCACAGTAGGTGCCACTCCTCTCTCTCTGCGGTGGTAAGTGGAGAGGTGGAGTGAAGAGACAGCGACATGATACTGTTGTATGTGCATACTGTAATTAGACACAGGTGTATCTATGCAACTTCACACACGCTTAATAACATGCATAATGCATAATATACACGTATCGTGTGAAGCTGAGCAGACAAGTTAGTGTGGGCACAACACAAATGCATTAATATTATTATTACATAACTGCAATATTACAATATTATTGCCATTAATCCGTTCAACCCGGGAATGCACCTCTGTTATTTTAGATTTCTTTGGCTTTTCAATATTTTCTTTTTTAAATCATGAAAATGTGTGCAAATCTTTACAAATGGCTTTTAAATCCTAACAGTTTTTTGAAAAAGCTTATGTTGTTATATCATTGGTTCTCAAACGTTTTCATATCAAGTTCCCCCAAAATTATATGTTTTTGGCCGCCGATCCCCATAAAAATATGTTGTTCCAGGTACCCCCAGAAGCAAAGATTTGGGTTAAAAATGTTGTTTAAAAAAATATATGTATTCAAAGATTTGCACAAATGTCCAAGATTTTTTTCAAATAGCAGATCTACAAGCTCGTAGCACGGCACTCTTACGAGCTTGTAGATCTGATATTTTTGAATAGCCAAGGTCTAAAGTTATGGTTATAGCTCAAATCTAAAATGACACAGATGCGTTCCCGGATTGAATGGGTTAATACAGCCAACGGATTTACCGTTGGAAGTTCCTTCTATTCCTGTTCTTTGCTCTTTTTAAAGATCTCGTCCACTTGGTCTTTCTAGGATCACACTCACAAGCAATATTGCCTGTGGTGTAATCATCCAGGAAATTCAATCAATGTTATCCTATGCTGGTAGCACCTTTTTTTGTTGTTGTACAGTAGATATTCAGCAAAACTTTAAAAAACGACATATTGTCACTGTTGGACAGAAACCTTGATTGTCTACAACGGTTACTGAAAGAACCTGCGTTCCAATGGATCCAATTTAGTTATTATTTAGTCGCAAGCCATTGTTAATACTTTTAATCGGTTAAATACTTGAAAACCCGCAGTTAGACGTAACCACTTTAAACCCAGCGTCCCTATTTTGTCATTATAGGTAAACGTTTTCAAAATGTTTCAAAAATAGGGTTAGTGTGTAGATCGGCTATTTTGCTACCTTTTGCTTGACATTGTCACATGACAAAGTATAAAATAGGGCTTTAATCTCTGGAGGAAAAAAGAAACATAAAAAGATGAAATATGGACATGCAAGGGTGTTCCTCTAAGAGCATACAGTATGGTCTAATTGAGTTTTGCAATGTTTGGAATCATCCATCAGGGTGACATGTGGCACAGGGCAGCACCACGGTGGTCTTTTGAAGAGAGTACGGAGTGAACACTTAAGTTGCGACGGTGAGGAATGTGGCACGGGTCTGACGAGCAGACTGCAGTGACTTGAGGAATGTGCCACTGTGTAATCTGCTGCCTCCTCTAGTAGGAGTGCTATCCTTTCTAAGGACTTGTCAAAGTCTTTTCACTGGCATATAAAAAGCAAAAAAGCCCAACAGTCTGTCTGGGACCATAGCCTCGGCGGCATATAGCCAGACCCTTTTCCACATTATTTCTTTTTTTTTTACGTCGTGCCCAATGCAAGGGAAACGTCTGACTAGAAGCCTGTTGTCAAGTAGGAAGGTGGGGAAGGGGAAGGATTTCTTCAGGATGACGTTTGATGCCACCGATAACCCCGTTTTGGGTTGAGGGTGCAGTTAAGGTACCGTATATGGTGGGAAACAAACACATAATCGTCCATAGACATCAGTATTGTGGTCTATAGGTACAGTCCGGCTGGGGTCATAGTAGCTTACTAACGCTGTAGTTTTTCATAGATTGTTCATCGATTGATTCAAATAAAGTGTTCTGAAACCCCATGTTTTGGTGGTTTGCTGAGATGCCACAATGTACATTTACTTCCACCTCAAGTTCAAACTATACTTTATTGAAATGTATAATTAGGAATAACCCCTTGAGATGCAGCATCTTGTTTTCGAAGGGAGGCCTATTAAAAGACAGCAGTACAATATATTGTGAACACACAATACAAAACATTTAACAAAGAACTGAAAAACTAGTTATCAAACAGACCAAAGCACAACACAACACAACACATAAGATAACACAAAATCAGGGTATTATACTCTAAGCAAGCACAAAAATATGGAACATTTTGTTCAGAGTCAAATATCATTGTCAGTGTAAATGTCAGCGTTAGCATACTTTGTTTGTGTAGCGGTTAAAAGACAACATAAAGACACAATACACAGATACCCAGATCACTAAAAAAAAAACACTAACGCTACTGGACTCCTGTATTGCTGGTGTTCACAGTGAAGCACCCTTTATAAGGAGTGTTTTTTTTTAAATGGACGCATAGAGGCAATCGCTATGTTTAGACACTTGAAACACTTGATATTGATTTGGGAGAGGAGAAAAAAAAGTGTCTGAATTTCCTATTTCAACCTTCTGGAGAGTATTATTGTAACCAGGCAGCTGTAGTGCAGCATCAGATCAATTTTATCTGCTAAACTGTAAAGTTTATCAGCAGTCTGGCAGTCTGGTAAAAAAAAAAACACCAAATGAAATGACAACAAAGGACTGCATGTCGAAACCTTTATCAATTTTCTCAGATGGCACATAACTCCATGCACATGAAAAACATTCAGCTTTAACCCATTAAACCCAGGAAAGCATCTGTGTCATTTTACATTTCTGCGTTGGCTATTCAAAAATAGCAGATATACAAGCTCACAGCACGTCACTTCGTGCCGCGCTGCGAGCTTGTACATCTGCTATTTTTTAAACATTTTTGAAAGATCTCGAGGTGCGTGAGAACTACTGATTTTAGAAGGCATTTGTAGAATTGGCCTCAGGTCTTAACCCATTAAGACCAGGAAGGGAACGCATCTGTGTCATTTTAAGATGTCTTTGGCTATTCAAAAATAGCAGATATACAAGCTCATAGCGCGGCACAGAGTGCTGCGCTACGAGCTTGTAGATCTGATATTTTTGGAAAAATCTTGAAAATGTGAGAAAATCTTTGAATATATATATTTTTAAAGCGAACATTTGTAACTCAAATCTTTGCTTCTGGGGGGTCCCTGGAACTAAATATTTGACAAATGTTCGCTTTTAAAAAATCAAAAATTCAAAGATTTGCACACATTTTCACGATTTTTCAAAAATAGCAGATCTACAATTTCATATATCTGCTATTTTTGAATAGCCCAAAGAAATCTAAAAATGACAGAGATGCGTTCCCGGTTTGAATGGATTAAAGGGATAACAAGAAAAACAAACAAAAAAACATTTGCATAATTTTGTTTTGGTCACAGTAATTTGAAATACAAATCCTGCCCCAGGTTCCTTTTCGCAAACCTTTTTTTTAGCCACCTAACCCATTACCTGTTGCTCAAGGGACACGGTGATTTATCGACACGGTAAACAGCTTATGAATGAGGCCAAAGCCGTAGTTATACAGTTTACAGCATTTGAGTAACCACAGGAGGTTTATGTACACACACACACACGTTCTCCCAGGAGCTACCGTGGAGGGGCAGGGAACCAGGTCGCTCCAGCCTCATCCCATGTCGAGGCAAATTCCTCAATGTCTTAATTGTAAGCCCGCGAGATTAATTCTGCAGTGTACAATCGCCTGTGTAAACGTTCCAGCGTGACGCTGAGACATTTTTAAACAAGTTTCAAGCAGCGTGACGAGTGAAGGGGATTGTTTACATGAGTACCTGCAGTTTTTTTTTTTGTCCGAGGCGATTCTCTTACAGGGCTGAGGAGGCTACTAGGTTGCTGGTTGGCTCATTAGGAGAAAAGGATGTTGGTTACATTAACTAGAAAAGCTGATCACATTTTGTGTTTATATTTGTTGTTCAGCTTTTCCTTTTTTATTTTATTTTTTATTTTTTTACCCCAGACAGTTGCTTGATTCAATATTTATTAGATATTTGATATTCTATTTTATAAAATGAAAAGTTACGTCTTTGACTGCTGGGTAAACACATATTAAGCATTTTTCAGGGTGTCATTTTTTTGGGTTCAGACCTATGTGTGATGAGAATAAAATCAATGAAAAAAAATAAGTGTCCGCTTTAATTGATGATGACATGAAAGGTTATTTGCAGCTCTATTTGTAGTGTAGTTCTAGTGTGGTGTGGTGTAAGTTGAACAGCCTAGGTCAGGACAACACAGAGGCTGTTATCGGCTAATGATTGACCCAGTAAGTGCTTCTTCCATATCGGCGTTGTCGGGGGCAGAAACCTCTTATCTCCATGTTCTAACTTTTTGCGTTTTCCCGTAAATTAACGCCCTTACTTGATCATACTACAGCGTCACACAAAAGCATGTAGATCTGTTACTTTTGATGCTTTTGAATTTGAATCTGGAAAAGTAACAGTTTTGGACATATGAGGTTTCCAACCGACAGAGACGATGTGTGTGTGAGGAGGAAGGCTCTATACTGAGGGTTCCATTTGCTGGGGAGGATGGAGAGATCCATCCCTCTGCTTTTGATAACCCCTCCCTTTCCCCCACCTCATCATTTATTTGTTATGGCCAGTGGCGGATATCTTTTATATATCCCTGCTTCCTGCTCAAATTTGAATCAAATACATGCGTTTCCTTTTTGGGGAAATGTAGACTTTAGTCTGAAATGTTTGATAGAATTTAACATATTCTATAATTGTAAAAGGAATGTGTGTTAAACCCACATTTAGCCTGGCATGCCTACCTAGCGAATCTAAACTTTTCATAATTTTTTTAAATGATAAAATCAAAAACATGAAATAGCATATCTACAAGCCCACAACGCATCACAATGCAACTTGTTGTGAGCTTGTACATCTGCTATTTTCACTTTTTGTTGCACAACAAAGTATCACAGGGCTTTAGAGGTGACCCCCCCACTATACACTGTTTTTATTTTATTTATATTTTTATTTTATTTACAAATGGAACTCTGTGTATCCTGTACCAGTAAAACCTTTAGCACAGTCTGTGGAGCATGTCAACACGGCACATGCTTGTACTGTTTGATTGAGTGACAAATAAACCTCTAGCAGCCTCCTGGTGAAATTTCAATCAAATACAATGGTGTTTCACTGTAGGGACAGTCATGGTTTAAATTGGATTGAATTCCAATCAATAATTAATGGAAAATATTTGTATTGCAAAATGCCTGAAAAATAAAAGCGAAATATTTTTTTTGTGCCAATTTTACTTTGTATATGTTTCATGAAGTTTGCTTCTTAGCCCCTGGATGAAGACGAATGGTTTAATCCCTACACCCCCATGTGTGAAAGCTGAAGAATAGTGTTCCTTCAGGTATCTGCTCGTACGTGTGTAAATGGAGTGCTATTTTACACCGCATGTCTAGAGTATGTGCATGCTACAGGCATCACTGAAGTCTTGCATCTATACGTATCTAAGCGCAGCTATTGTAAAAATGGGCTTCTTCCTGTTGTTGTTTTTTAGAGACTGATTTTATTCAAGACTCAGGAAGTGGAATAATTGAAATGCAGATGTTTTTCACTGTAAACAGCCATAGTGATGTGTGTGTGTGTGTGTGGGGGGGGGGGGGGGGGGGGGAGTGAATGTTGCCCAGAGCTAGAAAAGGAACTGGAGGATTTTACTCCAGAAGAGGTACTGCTTGCCTGGAGAGGTCCTGACGGGAAATGCTGCCCCTTGTGGCATCGTGTTGAGGGGCTTGTACCTACATTTTTAATTAAATTAAGAGTAGCAGTTAAGAAGAATATTAGTCCAGCACTCAAGAAATATATTTAAGTAAAAGTGGGCCTTAATACTCGAGGGTTAGTATTCATCACCACCTGTCATCAGGCTGGCCTTGGACTTTTGCTTTCCTCATGGACCGACCTGTGGATTATACCAGTAAAAGCAACCTTTTTGTGGACTATGTGGTTGAACTTGACACTCGCTGATACTCTGCACCTTAATCTCATGTACAACAAACACAATAATACTCTTCTTGCACCTTAATGTCTAGATTATGAACGGTGTATTCCAGCTGCTGTGCTCATGCACCTTATTACTAATACCTCATGTACATAATGTTCGGATGGATATGCTATGTGTAAATATGAATTCCGGACTTTTACTTGTAACGGAGTACTTCTACATTGCAGTATTGGTACTTCTACTTAAGTAAAGCAATCGAGTACTTTTTCCACCACTGGATGTGACGTGACAATAAAGCTGATTGTGATTCTGACATGGAATTCTTTTAGATGTTGCTTTTGCACAAGCGCGCTTGAAATCTAACTTGGTAAATGTATCACCCATTGCAGTCCTGATGTTGATTGTAAATGACAGACACCATATTATACTGTACTCACTCCTCTAAAATCTAAATAAATAAGGAAAAGTAATAGACACTTACACCAGAGGAAGTAGAAATAATATTCAGAAAAAGTTCTGTGATAGCAGTATGCTAGTGCAGTTACTATATGCAATACAACTGTCCACCTCTGTTTTAGCAGCCTTGGATACGGCTGATAAAGTGGAGAGTGGATCTAAAAAAAAAAAAAGGTGCTGGTCGGTCGATGAAAAGAAAAATGACACAGCCTTGTTGAAGATTAATTTGAGATCCAAGGACATTTTGCTGCGCTGAGGCGTTATGGTTAAATCAACACGCATAAACAAATATGTTCTGGCCCAGAGCAAACAGAACGGGGCAACACGCTTGATTAATGAGCTTGGGTGATGTAACGTGTGTGTGTGTGTGTGTGTGTGTGTGTGTGTGTGTGTGTGTGTGTGTGTGTGTGTGTGTGTGTGTGTGTGTGTGTGGGAGAGACGGTTTGTGTTTTCAACTGTTTGTCATTCACTTGGAAAAATGTCACTGTTCAATGTTTGGAGGCAAATGATAGACTGTTTGAAACCATCTAGTTTGAAGCCTACGTAATTCTTTGGGCTGAAACTACTGTAGGTCTGTGGTAGCTGCAAGCAACTCTAAATTATATTTTTAATTTCTTGAATCCACAGCCCATATATCCAAACAGAAAAGTCCTATCTGATTGTATTAAACAATGTTAAACTCACCAACATTGCAGTTGTACGGAAAGCTTGAACAAAGTGTTTGATTCATAAAAATCCACCGTAGACAAGACATGTTATGAGCTACTTACTGTCAATAAATCTTGTTTTTAAATGTTGGAGTTTGGAAGCGCTCATTTTCAATAACACTGAATCCTGCATTATTTGCAATTTCGAAACGGGTCGTACGGTGGACCATTGAGTGATTTCCAACGAGTGCTTCCGAACTTACAAAAATAATCACCTGCACGGAATTTATTGACAGAAAGTAGCTCATAACAAACAAAAACTTTGCAGATAAAAAGAGGATAATTGAAGCTTTCCGTACAGCTGCAATGTTGGTAGAGTTTAACGGTGTTTAATACAATCAGATGGGACTTTTCTGTTTGGATGAATGGGCTGTCAAGGGTTGGTGTCGCAACTCTAGACTTCAAGAAATTAAAAATAGAATTTAGAGTTGCTTGCGGCTAGGTCTGTGGTAATCCTTACCTTGAACATCAGCCTACTGGACTTAGACTTGCTTGTGCATCTTGTCTCACACCGAAAACAGCTGATCTACAACCAGGCGTTATAGTAGTAGTCATGGTTTACTTAACAGGGGTCTTCAAAGTTTTTCAGGCCAAGGACCCCTTAGCTGAGAGAGATGAACCAGGGACCCCTACTACATATTGTATAAAATGTTGTTGCAGATTCAACTTTTTCATAGATTTCATACAGCTTCATATAGACTTGTTTGACAGCACTGTCATCAGTGTTGTGGAAATTAATGTTTTTATTTTTAATACGTTGGATTCATGTTAATGTGTATTCACACACTGGTCTGCTCTTTTTCTCCTCTACACTTAACCTCTTTGCCGAAAATAGCTGATTTACAAGTGCACAGCGCCTCACACTGCGAGGCATTGTGAGCTTGTAGATCAGCTATTTTCGGGCTAAGGTTCTCCTCAGAATAGGGATGCTAGGGTTCCTATCACACAAATATTTGGAGGCCCCCCTGTAGTAACTCTGAGGTCTCCCTAGGGGTCCCGGACCCCCTGTTGGAGACCCCTGGTTTATAATATTCTCCTATATATTAGACCCTCCAGAAAAACGCGGGCAAAGATCCTTGATTATGCGGGCTAAAATCCTTTGCGCTGAAATATGCAGGGGTTTTGTCTGATTTTATGAGGTGAAATTGCGGGAAGTTGGGATATAAATGCGGAAAGTTGAGAAATATGCGGAAATATGTGAAATATGCAAAAATTTGCAAAATAATTGGAAATATATTATTTTATTCTAGCTATTATATTATAATATAATATAATAGCTAGAATAAAATAATATATTATATATTATATTATATATTATGCGATGTGATGCGCATATTATGCGATGCGCCATAATTATGCGCATAATCACGTTTTTCTGGAGGGTCTAATATGCTACTACAGTAGCAAACCTTATTCTTACTTTCACTCTCCTAAGCACTTAAACAGTTGGTACGATTGGCCCCTAAACGCCTTAGCAGCATGTTAGCGGAAAGACGCATGGATGGTGCTTACACAGGTGACTAATATTGCACTCCCCGATATTGCTTTTCCTTTGTCTTTGTCCGGCCCTCCATTTTGTAAAGTGGTCATCAAAAGGTCACGGAAGGTGACATGAAGTTGTAAAATGGCCTGAGCGGCTTTGACCTATGGCCGCCTGAGCATTCCTAATGCAATGGACCCAAGCCTCCAGGCTCCCCGGGCTGCCAATACCAGGCTGATTATAACGAATCAGGTCCCTCTTAACGCAATAATGTGATCAATTTCTCATTCCACTGAATAAATAACATGGCAGATAGGGAGCTCCGGGTGACCTGCCGTTAACCTCCCTGCCTCATTATTCATATCAGTCGCTTGAAAAGGGAAGAGAGGGAAAAGGAGGAGAGAAAAGGAAGAAACGGCTCCGTTTGAGCTAATTATTTGTTAGCATGAGTGCCTTGGCTAAATGTTACTGATTGGACGAAATGCTGTGGGACTCCTTTTTATGACATCTGCTGTGAATAAGGCCAGGGGGACCCGGGGACCTGCTCCTCAGGGTGGATGTAAAGTTGTTGGAGGAGGAGGAGGAGGAGAAAGGAGGAGGGGGTTGAAGAAGTGACAGATGCCTGACTGTTTCCCAGCCGGTGGTAGCTTTAGTAGCCCCATACATACACCCTTAAACACACGTCCAGAACCACCGCGGCCACACAGCCCCGGCAGGCCAGGGTAGGGTAACACACAATAGACCGGTCTCATGCTCCTCAGCGCTCCCCCGACGGGGCACACGTAATACTCTCCCCGCTACTGGTTAGCATGGAGGACATGCGCCTGCACACTGAACGCTTGCTAACGCCTCACTAATGAGTCATGTAGGGCTGTGGTTCTCAAAGTTTTTCATGTCAAGGACCCCCCAAAATGATATGTATTTGGCTGCGAACACCCATCAAAAATGTTTTGTGCCAGGGATTTTTCAAAAATAGCAGATTTACAAGCTCATACCGAGTGCCGCGCTATGAGCTTGTATATTTGCTATTTTTGACTAGCCAAAACTAAAATAAAATATGGTTAAAATAATTGTGACGCTATATTAACTAACTTTGCTGGGGACCCCCTGGTACACCCCCCCCCCACCCCCAAGGACCCCCCTAGGGACCCCACTTTGAGAACCAATGATGTATAGGGTCTGCATCATACGTATAAAGGGATCTGTTCTTCTGAGCCTATACCATATAAATCACAACGCTTCTAAATGTACTAACAGGCGAGAGAGGACAGGACAGGACGGTCACCCCCTCAATCTTTGTTTTCCGGCCTCAGAAAGCAGAGCTGGGTCCGACGAGCAGACTGGATTTCTCCATGTCGTTGTGTAACCGAAAGCCCAGTGTATCTGTGCCGGGACCCAGTACCTATACGGGCAACACACGACACTCTGAGGACAGAGCTTTGAGGTTTACACGATACCCAGCCCAGCCCTGACCAGGAGGATGTGACATCACTCATCACTCTTCATTTATTTACCTGTGGTTCTTTCTTCTTTTTTTTTCATGACCCCATTCTCCTGTGTGTGCGCTTGCACGTGTGTGTGTGTGTGTGTGTGTGTGTGTGTGTGTGTGTGTGTGTGTGTGTGTGTGTGCGTGTGCGTGTGCGCGCCCACGCTTCACCTGACACCCAATATGTGGAGCTATTGCTTTCATCTCTAGCAGTATTGGTCGCCAGCTTATCTCGCTCGCGTCATCTAACTTTAATCAAGTAAATGGAACGCATTTAAATGTTGCTAATTTCACTTCTGGTAATTGGCCCCTGTGTTTAATTAGGTTTGATCCAAAGGGCATTTTAGATAATCAGAAGTTATTGGGGTTGCAAAGTTTGCTGCTTGCACCAGCGATAGTGAGACAGAACGGACTCGTCGTTAAAAACTTTTGAGATAAAAAGTGACCTTTTGATGCCAGGCATAAAAATAGAATAAAAAAAGTTTTACAGATATTTAATTTATAATATTTGGTTGATTTTCCTCATTTGTATTTCATACTACTTCACAGCACCAGCACTCTGAATCACTTGCCTTTCTGTTCACTTAGGCACCTGATGGACTTAGCATCTGGCCACATTACGGAAGGAGAGAGCTCTTTGTCTCTCTCTCTCTCTCTCTCTCTCTCTCTCTCTCGCTCTCTCTGCATAATTCTGGGACAAGTTAAAGGGCCTGGATGACGTCTCTGAGGCCGCATACAATTTCATTTAAGCCATTACAGTTCCACAGAGTGGATGTGTGTGTGTGTGTGTGTGTGTGTGGGGGGGGGGGGGGGGCCCGTCGCTCAGTTCCACATGAGAGGACTTCCTCCTCCTGGCCATGCAGCATTTATAGAAGCAGAAGAAAGCAACAGGTGGCTGCTGGCAGAGGACTGGATGTCAGAGAGAGAGAGAGAGAGAGAGAGACCGGCCCTGAATCACCACTTATTTATTTGACCCGACTAACATCTGCACTCCTCTTCCCCCGAACCCCTGAGACAAGAGAGACAGGGAAGAGGAGGGCTTTGTTCAGCTCCTCTCAACAAGCTAATGTCTTTTTTTGGGGGGGAGAGGGGGGGGGGGGGGGTGGAGGGTGATGGTACATGTTATTAATTACAGTCCCTCTGCTGCTACACATGGCCAGACAACACGCGGGCCGCTCCCCGCCATGTGTTTATGTGTGGAAGTAACGTCATGTGTGTGAAGCAACATGTCATGTTTTTCTTGAGCAAACGGAACGTCCTACGATGAATTGATCGTCTTAACCCTAAGAAGACCTGAGGCCGATTCTACAAAATGTCTTCTAAATCCTAACAGTTTTTTGAAAAAACGTGTGTTACTATATCAGTGGTTCTCAAACTTTTTCATTTCAAGGACCCCAAAATGTATATGTATTTGGCCACGGACCCCCATCTCAATATATTTTGTTCCAGGGACCCCCCAGAAGCCAAGATTTGAGTTAAAAATGTTCGCTTTAAAACAATATATATTTAAGATTTGCACAAATGTTCACGATTTTTCAAAAATAGCAGATCTACAAGCTCGTAGCGCGGCACTCGGTGCCGCGCTATGAGCTTGTAGATCTGCTATTTTTGAATAGCCAAAGTGTAAAATGATGCTTTTTAGCTCAAATCAAAAAGTGACACAGATGCGTTCCAGGTCTTAATGGTTTAAAATTCTGGGGTTTTTCTTTTTACATCCTTGCCTGTTGAGCCCCGGTGAGACTAATCTGTCAGGTTTCACAATAAGGGGGATCCCCTCTACGCAAAATCTCTTCGCTGAAAACAGCTGATCTACAAGCTCACAGTGCGTTGCAGTGCCCAGTGCCCACAACAGGGACACATATAGGGTTCACATGGTTAAAGAACCAACCGTTGCTTTTCCTTTGTCTTTGGTCTTCTATATGGTGTCGTGTGAAAGGTTCAGGCCTTATTACCAAACAAGTGAACATCTGTCCGGATGATATCATTCCCTCATATTTGACTATAGCCTCATATGATATGCCCTCTGAGCGTCCTAACCTGCACGCTCTCTGCACACACTGCTTTATATAAGGAGGCTTTGCCAAGAGTGACTGTAAACACATGGCGTTATACAGAGCTTCATCTTTAAGGCAGCAGTTCCCAACCTTTTCTGGACCAGAGCCCACTTGAAAATCATCTTGACCACGGCCTACCCTTTTTACATTATTTTTTATAATGTAAACATGTATTATCATTCAAATCGTAGTGTTTATTTTTTTCAATTATTTGGGGGCCCACTTGCAATACATACCCTCATGACCCACATAGTGGGCCCCGGCCCACAGGTTGGGAATCGCTGTCTTAAGGGAAGTTATTGGTCATGAGAAGTGAGAGCAGTGCACGGCCATGGGCCTGGGAAGCAACCCATACAGGTCTTTCCTGTTGGCCTCACAGTTTCCACGTTTGTTATCGAGCCCCGGGCTGATAATAATGCCGTGCTGTGGGCTCTGTTTCTCAGGGACCCACATCTAGCTCCGCCGCGCTCGCATTCTGATGGCGTGACGCAGACCCTCCACCACAGAGCACCCACTGTCTGAGGCCCGCCAAAACCATCCCCTGCCAGGCTATAGCTGCATGCAGCGCCCGCAGCTGGGACGCATATTGGCCCACGTACGTACCAGGGCTCTGCCAGGCCGCCTCGTATCGCTGATACCATTGTGTGTTCTCGTTGATGTTCCTGAACGGGCTCCAGCAAGAGGCGGTTTTCTGCAGAGTTCTTTTTTTTTAAATATGGTTAGCGGAGTGTTTCGAATGACGTTATTGGTCTACTTGGCCCGCGACTCGTTTTCTTGTTAGCAGATGCTGCTCGGTCGCTAGGCTCCACTTCCTCCTCCATGCGTGTCTGTAACTTTGGTAGGAGGTGGTCCTCGAGACCCAGACACAGTAAAGTTTATTAAACACTTGAGCTGCTTTGCAGCAGACCATTACCCCGAATGCCATATTTTTCAGCAACGAGAGATCAACAAATTGGCTCTGGGGGGAAATAACAAGCGAGAGAGAGGACCAGAGAGCATTATGAAAACTTTTGAAGAAAGGAATTCATTAAATCTCTTACAACAACCAAGAGGCTCCGTAGTTAAACTTGCCAGAGCGCTCCGGACAAGGATCGAGTGTGGGGTGTTTTTTTCTTTTTTTCCCCTCTTTTTTCTCTTTTGTATATTGGCTCTGAGTGTATGTCTGGTGGCTCTGGAACCCCCCCACCCCCCTCCCAACCCAACCCCGGTCCCTAAAATGAAACAGCTGCATGCTGTGACCACTGGCTGTGACACACTGCACACAGAGAGAGAGAGAGTGAGAGAGAGAGAGAGAGAGAGAGAGAGAGAGGGGAGGGGTGACTGGGGAGGAGGAGTATTCATGAATGAAAAGACAGAGGAAGGGGAGGGGAGTAGAGAGAGGAGTGGGCGGGGCCTGAACCAACCCAAACTGCGTAGGTGTGGGATTATAGAGCGGGGGGGCTGGTGGGGCTGGTGGTGGTGGTGGTGGGGTGACATGGAAGTATGGGTGTGGACTTTTGACTCAGATGTGGGTCATGTAAGTCCGTGTGAGTGGATGCAGAACAGGGTTTTCAGTGTTGCTTTGCTGCTTGTTTGTGCTGTGTGCCGGCTCCGGCTGCAGAGGAACCCGCTGTGTAATTTGTAGTGTAGTAGTTTGTGCAGATCTGGACCCCCCCCCTTCCGACCGGGAGAGAAGTGAGAGAGGCTGTACTACAGAGCCATGCACGCCCCAGCACCACACACACCAGAGACACACAGAGAGAGAGAGAGAGAACAGAGTACCACTTGGACCACGAAGGGTGGATATTAAAAAGTCAAACACTGAAATTAAACTTCAGACTCTGAATGTAGGTGAACCTCCAAAGCTGTTTTGCAGCCTTTCCTGTCTCTGCGCCTCCTCCGCCAGAGCAATATCTGTATAATTAATAACCAAAGCGTAGAAAAAGGGAGCAGAATCCACATGTTGCATATAAAGCTATGAAACGGTGCACATTGTTTTGGAGTTTGGTGAGTTAAAGAAAAGAAGAAAAAAAAAACCCTGCACCATAAAATATTTTCTGCTGAATCTGTGGAAAGTTGCGGCGAGAAATGTGCAATGTGCCCTTTTGCGTCTATACCTGTCCAATCATAGAGCTGGGAGGCTGAGTGGAATGATATCCAGCTGGTGCTGAGAGTATGAGTCACACTGCCTGCTGGTGGCAGAGAGCTACTAGTCAAACCAACTGTTGACACTAGAAACACAACACATTCTTCCTCCCATTTTGGGCAGGAAAAATCTCCACATGATAGAAATGTAGAAGCCCAGACTGTCGATTGATTGATTGATTGATTGATTGATAATAATTTATTAATTGTAGAATTAATATTCATTTGTCAACCAAAATCTTGCCTATTACAATGCCTATTATCCAATATGATCCCAGTGGGTCGGTTGACCGCCGCAGCCCTGGGGGGGGGGGGTCCCGTCAAGTGCACATATATGGAGTCAAATGTACATATACAGTATGTAGTGAAATGCACATATATGAGATCAACATGCACTGATATCAGACACAACATAAACCATTCAACATACTGATGTCAGACACAACATAAGGGGCCCGTCAAATGATGCACTGATGTCAGACACAACAGAAACTGTGTCTAATGCAAATGCACATATATGGAGTTACGTGCACATAGCCCCCCGTCAAATGCACATAATATACAGTATGGAGTCTGATGGACATATATGGAGATCAACATGCATTGATGTCGGACACAACAGAAACCGGGTCAAACGCACATATATGGAGATTTATGGGCATATCGGTCGGATAGGCGGTGCGACATGGGTGTGGGGGTGTCGAATAGCGGGCCGAACCTCTAGTAAATAAAGAGGGCATTTAATAGTCCCTGATGCTCCAGTTCTTCCTAATGTCTGCTGATGATCCTGCTCCTGAGATACACACTCCTTCTCTTCTATCAAAATAGTCTAGTATTCCAGGAACAGGCACGAAGCAGCGTGCATATCGCGACCCAATAAATATAGGAAGGGACACAGCCGCGAAACCTCGCAAAAATGGAGCCACCGGCGAGCGAATATTGGAGGGGTGGACAATGTCGCTGCACAACGCGTTGTCAGGACAGTTTCATTGTATTTTAATGACTTTTTCATGGCTCCCTCGCTCGCTTCCCTGCCAGTGCGGATCCCAGCTACTGACTGTTGCACCCTGGGAAGAGAGTGTTGCACCCTGGGAAGAGACAGTTCCACCTCTTGCTTTTCTGATCAATATGGTGGTCATTACTCATGCAAAACTCAATGTTTCACACACACAGACATTTGCATTTACACAAAGACACATGCACACAAACACACTCATCATGTTTCTACGCTCAAATTCACATAAGTTACAGACGCGTACTGTAAACAGATTAATTCAAGCCATCACGCATGCACGCGCGCACACACACGCACACGCGCACACACACACACACACACACACACGCGCACGCACACACACACGCGCACACCTTCCTGTTAAACCCCGGCATTTCCCCCAAGTAAGCAACAGCACCTTAAGCCACCCGGCACATACTGTAGTCCATCTGGCTTTGATGAATAGCTTAGATTCAGCATCCACTTGCAGACTTAAACAATGACCCTGTATGAATTTAACCACTGCACTGTGATAAATCGCCCCTCTCTCTCTCTCTCTCGCTCTACGCTTCTAAGAGACTTTATTGTTGTTCTGACTGAGACTCATGCAGATGTCACCGCCTCTGCCAGGCTGCTCACAGTCACTTGTTGACAATCAATAAATTAAATCATTGCCGTCGTCGTAACACTATGCTCATTTTTCCTGTACACTTTGTCAGATAATATCTAGGCCTTGCCGCGCTTCATATGGGTCTGGGAGTTTATGGGCATTTTAAACATAGTATCTAAGCTCCTGATTAATTTCTGTTGACATAGGAAATGTCAACAGTGTGTGTCCGAACAAAAATAATAACTGGCTAATTGAGAATGAATGGGTGGATGCTCATGAAATGTTGCAAACATAATCAGTAGGCTGCCCCAAGCAGATGGTTACCGTAAATGTTGGGTTGAAAAGATCAAAGGTCACGGCCACAAACAATGTCAAAATTACATAATCGGTCATAAATCATGAGAGACGTAGAACCAGAGATGGCAGGCAGGCAGGGTTTGCAATTCCAGGTTTCATTTTTTTTGGGTTGCGTTATGTTTTTGCTATTTCTTGATAGCTGCAACTGCGAGGTGGGGCAGTCGGTGTCTTGCATTGTTTGCCACGATCTCTGAGTGCTTACTTACTCCAAGTCAGGTGCACCCTGAGGTGCATGAAGCTGCTCACCCACTGGTGTCCTGTTGATCAGGAGGGGCGCGTAACACGTGTGTGTGTGTGTGTGTGTGTGTGTGTGTGTGTGTGTGTGTGTGTGTGTGTGTGTGTGTGTGTGTGTGTGTGTGTGTGTGTGTGTGTGTGTGTGTGTGTGTGTGTGTGTGTGTGTGTGTGTGTGTGTGTGTGTTATACTTTTTGAACAGGGCACAGATCAGGACTGAAATCTGAAGTCATACATCATAGATGTTTTCCTTCTTTGCACTCTATTTACATGACCACGTGGTCTGTTGTTGGTTGACTAAGATTCATGCCATTTACTATATGATCTTGGCATTTTGTAAGTCGTTTAAGTGGTTAAAAGAAGTCTGTGAAATGTGTGATTGTTGTTGTTATTGAGAGAATAACTGAAATAATCAGCCTATAGGTTAAGCATGCAGTCACATAATTATTCTAAGAAGTCAAAGGCGAACTTGAACCTCACACCGTGTTCCCATCCGGCACGTCAAGCGCCTTGCAACTTGAACCCACACTATCTGACATCTGGATAAATAGAATCTACAACAGCACCGCACAGCGCACAAGGTTCCCCACGTTCAATGGCGAGAGCTTTCAGGACTATTACAGAAACTGAAAACTAAATGAATATTCAAGTTATCTCTAATACAGAGCTCCTTGTCCTGGCGAGTTTATTTGACTCCAGTGTATTTATTTTATGAGCAATGGCAGCCTAAATTCAATTTCTCTCATTTGGAGTTGTACTGTGTCCCTCCAAATGTTTTGGTGATCATCACTGAATGTAGTATTTCTGTTTATTCTTGAGGGTTAGGGTTGAGGGCTCCAATTCCACCAGTCCACTGCACCTTTTAAGCTCTGCTTTAAATGCAGAAATGAGGCTACAGTATGAGGTGCTGCCTTAGTACATCATCAATTCTATGCGCCTTTCCAGCGCAAATTGCACTTGGGGTCCAGGGCATGTACATTGTTCAGATGTACAGACAGACATGACATCTGACTTCTTCACTCTTCTCTTCACTTTTCCTGATCTTTCCCTGTTAAGTATTTTTTTAACCCCATCATCGTGCTTGATTCTCCAGGTGTGAAATTAGGCCAATTCACACCTGGCAAATGCCCCCCTTTCTCCGTGACAAGGCTTTGACTATCCACTGATGTTCCACTGACTGTAGTGCCAATGGCAGGCTCTTTGAAACTTTGGAACGTCACAACTGTACATAAATCTGGCCCCGAGACCAAATTAATACTCACGATTTTTTGCACAATAGTCACAGTATTTGAGAGCTTATGGTTCAAGCCAATCTTCGTTACTCGTTACGGCGAATAACGGGAACGCCAGTTTGCTCGAGCGACTCTTTTTCAAACATACAGTGCACACTCTCACATTAACATGACGTACGTATACACCCTCACGAACATGACGACAGTCCGTGCCCACAAGCCAATGAGACAAAGTATCCATATACTTAGACCTAGCTGGTCGCCTCTCAATATCGTCCTTAATTTGGTAATGCAGATGGAGCACATGAGCATGTATGTGGCTTTACTGTGATGAATTACCACAAGTAACATGAACACCAGCGTACTTGAGAGACTTTTCCAAACATATACTCTCACCTTGACAATGTCGTCCGCCACAGGTACAAGGGTCAAGGGTATCTGCATGCCTAGACCTATGCGGCACCCTCTCAGTATCAACCTCTCCGTATCACTTTGGTAATGCAGTGGGCACGAGCATGTAAGTGGCTTCACCGCGACAATACCTAAGTACGGACCCGTTGACTGATGTAATATCAGTCGACGATGAGGCACTGATCAGGATGGCATGACGGGGCGGCTCACGGATCCTGGTATCCTGGCAATTAATAATGCAGCTTTTTCCTCTGGGGGCCCCTGTGTAGTATCCTCTGGGCACTGCTGTCACTGAAGATGCGCCCTCGTCTCTCTTCGGTGACAAGCATGAGGACAGCTAGGACGGCAGGCAACGTTCTAAGAACTCGCGTCGCTCTAAGAATGTGGTGCACGGTGAAAGACTACGGCGACTGATTTTGGCCCCGGTAAAATGCCCCCCCCCCCGGGAGCCTAGTATGTACAGCATGAGTCTCTTGCTGCATGCATCTCCCAACCGTCTTCCTAATGACTCAGAAAATATGCGCACCGCTCCATTTATGGGCAGTAAAGACATAACAAACAGCCCCCCCCCCAGCCCCCCCCCCCCGAGCCCTCTTACAGCCACACTAACAGACTGTGGAGAGTGCCGTAAAAAAAAGAAAAACCCAACCTCCGCCATCATATCCACTTACAGCACATGAACGGAGCAGGCAGTTCAACTGGCTGTCATAACGTTGGAGCAGCAATGTCACCCCTCCACTCCCCCCCACCCTCGCACCCTGCACACCTCTGCTCCTCTGCGGAGCAGTCGAACATGAAATAAAGCACGCAAGGCATGCCCTCCCCTACTGTAGCGGGGTGACATGAACTAGCGGCCCCGCACATAGGAAGTGACACAAACAAGCGGGCCCCAGAGAGGAGGGCCATCAGCGCCGATGATGAGCGACTCTCCGGATGCTCCTTGACATGTGTGGCAGCGGCGGTAAAGAGAGGGAGGGAGGGCGGGTTTTTTTTCCGTGTGGTGGTGGTGGCGGCGCGGGGGTAGCTTGTGCGCCCTGCATTATCCGGCTGATTGAGTTATGACAGCTGTGCTGCCCGAGAGGGGAAGTGGTGACGGGCGGGGGGCGGCGGGGGGGCGAGGGGGGGATCGGATCGCCGGGGCTGCAGACAAATGATGATGAAGAGATCACTTTAAAGAACAATCTCCATAATATTTCATGCTCGCTCAGCGGCTCGCGGGGCTGCCGGGGCCTTGCGAGGCTAACTGCTCTATCAATTGATTTGATTCACTGCCGGAGCTACTCCTCGCACATAGTATTTCAAATAAATGACACGGCGGATAGGAATGATATCTGCATCAATATTAACCCTGAAAAGAACTAATGGTCGGCGGGCTGTAATTTGCGGTACATCCCGAGTAAATGCATGAAGGAGCGTGAGGCAGGGGCAGGTGATGGAGGAGTTATAACCTGGGCTTTTCCCGGACTCCCTTAAGGCGCAAGAGATACGATTCAACAACCCCCCCACCCACCCACCCACCCAGGCGTGTGTATATACACACACACACACACACACACACACACACACACACACACACACACACACACACAACCCCACTCCTCCCCAGGCAACCATTTGTTTTTGTATTTATAAAGCGCATTATGGAAGACCGGGGGGTGGGGGCTGTGCTTAAGCCATCTCTCTTAGGCAGGTTGGAACACAAAAGCAGTTTATCAGATAAATCACCCTTG
This sequence comes from Gymnoscopelus microlampas, assembly GCF_963454915.1. Lineage (NCBI taxonomy): Eukaryota > Metazoa > Chordata > Actinopteri > Myctophiformes > Myctophidae > Gymnoscopelus > Gymnoscopelus microlampas. The sequence goes on along the minus strand of NC_139962.1, from coordinate 52,577,227 downwards.
ACCAGCGAGCTATTAGAGGGGCCATGAAGCGGAGGCTTGGGCACGTCGAGGTGCTCATAACGATAACATAGCAGGCTGTTATTAATGCAGGGACATGGTGAGAGTTCCTACTTTCAGGCGCTTTATACATGGCTCAGCGATCTTTAACCCAGTCGACGCGGTAAAAATCCTCAATGTTCATTTGACTGTGAAAGTGTACACACACATGGATCCCCAAATGGTCCCATTTGGGTCCATTAATTATTTTGTACACTTTCACAGAGTTAAAGTAACGCTGAGGATTTTATCGTGCCGGTTGCAGATCTACAGTACACGGTAAAATCCTCAGTATTGATTTAACTGTGAGACAGTGTTGGTACACATTTGTACCCTCGTGATTTTACAGTTTAGATGTATTCTGAATTCTGATCAGGTACATCAAAGGCTGAACTGATTTTTTTCTTTTTTCCCCGATAAGAGGACTGTAAGTACTTTCCATACAGATGCCATGATTTTCACTGATAGCCTACTTACTGAATGGGAAGCATAGGGAAAGTGAATAATGTGTGGTTGGTCGATTGTACCTCTGTATATTGCTACATTAGCCATCAACAGTATACAGTATGTGCCTTAGTCTGTCTAATTTCCTGACAGGCCCATTTCATGCTGACTTTGTTTGTGTGATGGTGGTGGTGGTATGGTTTGCTTGGGTCAGGTGTATTTCATAGTGCTCGTAAAGGTCATGTTTGGTGTTGTGTGTACTGTAAAACATAAGGCACAACATTCTTTATGCTGGATAATGTTCATTGGGTGATCACCTTTGGCCCTGATAGCTGGCCTTGATATCTGACCCCCTGTTCTGGGTAAGAAGAGACCTCAAGACCACACACACACACACACACACACACACACACACACACACACACACACACACACACACACACACACACACACACACACACACACACACACACACACACACACACACACACACACACACACACACACACACACACACACACACACACACACACACACACACACACACACACACACACACACACACACACACAACCTCTCTTACTTATTCTCTTACGCATCTCCTACCCATTCACTGGCATGAATAATTGCACAGTGCACACATTATACGGTACATGTAGCCTATACATCAGTCTAGCTTAATAGACGCATTGAGGGAGAGTCCGCCATGGTAGATGGCTGCAGTTATACAACAAAACAACATATTTATTCAAAAGAAAAAAGAAAGAAAAAAAGGACATTCTGCAATGGCATCAGTGGCAACATGAAGTCCATTCCAGGTATGAATGTCTGTCCCACACAGCAAAGTTCAGACAGTCCTGGGAGTATGTTTGATAATAATAGTTACCAAGCTTATACTCTCCAACGGCGAATATAAGTATGGTTTAGTATTAGTATTAGTATTCGTTTATTAAAACCACTTGAATCCAATTTACTTTGTTGACCGGAGGAGTCCACCAGGGGGCTATACTTGGCCCCCTCCTGTTTTTCCACCACACCTAAATCTCTTTGCCGCAAATAGCAGATCTGCAAGCTCACAATTGTGAGATTGTAGATCTAGCAAGTGGTTAAGCAGGACTTTTTACGTAGATGAAAACGGATACAGAACCAGTGTTGATCACGTATCAAATGTAACTTAGGTAGCATGTTGTGTAGACGGAGGCCAGGTCATTTGTAGACCTGGCATCCAGTGTGTATAATTTCAATGTACATATTATTGATTTTTCGATATTATACTGCTTAAACTGATGATAGGTTCTTGGTTTACCTAATGATTTTAGATTACTATATCTATGCATTTGATGTATTACCTCGTGTTGCCCTTGCTTACTGTAAATCTCTCTGGATTAAGAGCGTCTGCTAAATTGTTAATTATAATTGTATCACTGACATACAGACATACAGTATATATACCCATGGGTGCTTACTTGTACACACACACACACACACACACACACACACACACACACACACACACACACACACACACACACACACACACACACACACACACACACACACACACACACACACACGCGCGCACACATGCGCTCGCTCGCTCGGAGTCCGCCATATACATACACCACTTCTACACACTTTCTCTCTCTCTCTCTCTCTCTCTCTCTCTCTCTCTCTCTCTCTCTCTCTCTCTCTCTCTCTCTCTCTCTCTCTCTCTCTCTCTCTCTCTCAAACACACATACCAGACCAGTAGCCAGACAGACTAGTCTGGACGGTGATTAATCAAATCTCTGACCAGACCAGTCAAGGTGTCCATCAGTAGAGCTTAATCAACAGTATAATAACAGGAGCATCCCCCTGACCACTCAGGTCAGCGTGTGGGGAGAGGGGGGGGGGTGGTGGTGGTGAGGGGGGTGGGTCGGCCCTTAGCCGAGACCCCCGCCGCTGTGCATTTCACTAATGAGTCCACCAGAGACCTTGTCTGATAGCTTTGATTGTGATGCAGCCGCATGGAGAGAGAGAGGAGCGGGGCAATCTTTAGCTGGATTAAGTCTCTTCTTAAGGAGATCCACCCTCAGCCACAGTGTTATCAGACGTTGAGTGTGTATTAATTAGGGCTAATATTGTGGAGGTGTTGGACCAGAGGAACTTCAGCCTTCTCTCTCTCCTATAGTCGTTTTACACACGTATGTGGAATGACCCTATACCCAATACACTACATTATTGTTCTCGACTCCCTATATACCCAAACTCAAAACTATAAATCCTCTCTGCCCCCGTCACCACCCCTCCTTTCTCTCTACATAATATACCTTATGACGGGGGTCTTCAACAGGGGGTCTGGGACCCCTAGGGAGGGTCCTCAGAGTTAGTACAGGGGGTCCGCCAAATCTTTGTGTGATATGATTTTTTTTTTTTTTTTTTACCATAACCACTTGAACCCTAGCATCCCTTTTCTGAGGAGAACCAAAAATAGCCGATCTACAAGCTCACAACGCCTCGTGCTGCGAGGCGTTGTGAGCTTGTAGACCGGCTATTTTTGGCAAAGAGTTTTAGGTGTAGAGGGAAAAAAAGAGCAGACCAAGTAAACAAAACAAGTTTAATCTGAAACACAATTGTATATACAATGTAGAGGGGGGTCCCTGCTTCCTCTCTCTCTCAGCTAGGGGGTCCTTGGCCTGAAAACGTTGAAGACCCCCTGCCTTATGATGACACACATACAGTACAAACCCACTCAAACATCCTTTCCTAAAATGCCCTCTCTTGCACATCCATACAACAAGCCTGTTGTTCTCTGCGTGCCAAAAGTATTACAAATGACATGTAGTGTGTTTGTGTGGTATTATATGACATGCTGTTCCCATTAGAAGGGCTTTTGATATGAAGTAATGCATTATATCTGTGCACCGGGCCTCAGCTGATTGACCGAACGCTCCGGTAATACTCTTTAACTCCACTTTGATGTGAGTACATATTTCCTGGTTTAAAGGGTTTGTTATAATTTCAACCATTTAATTGTCTCATCATACGGGGGGGGGTTGACGTTGCCGCGCTTCACTTGCCTTTTCTATCTCTTACATATGTGTGTCGATGGGACATGAAATCCACCATTTTCCGCTCTCTCGTGTTCTTTGGCGTTCCTATGTTTTGGCATGTAGGCGAAGATTTTCAAAGATTTTCAATTTATTTTGAGAAAGATTACAAACTATAGCAATTTGCAGATCGGGTATTTTCGCTAAAACAAAGTATGTTTGGGCTTAAGTCATCCAGACCATTGGTTCTCAAAGTGGGGTCTGGGGTCGCCAGCAAAATATATATAATATAATATAGCGGCACAATCATTATAACCACTTCAACCATACTTTATACTTTGGCTATTCAAAATGCGATATGAGCTTGTAGATCTGCTATTTTTGAAAACTAAATATTTTTTGAGAATTTGGGCAGTCCACAGCCAAATACATATCATTATATATATCATACACATCAAGTTTGAGAACCACTGATCCAGACGACTAGTTTTCCACCCCCACAGGTACTTTTTGCTTACGCAACCCCCCGCGTGAGGTATTGCACACTACATCGATATTCAATCCAGTTGTACCCCCAGCCCCACCACAACTACCACACACACACACAAACACACACGCTCACACACACACCCTCACACACACACACACACACACACACACACACACACACCTCCTGAACCCCCTAACCGTCCTCCACCACATCATAACCCGGATGTTTAGGAAGCGTGTCCAGCTGGTATGTTTTGACTCGGTTTAAGTGGTGTTTAATGACAATGGAGCGACTGTGCTGTTCCGGAGCCGTGTAAAGAGTTCCAATCAAGCGTTCCACTCCATCAATAATGCAGCGCCTTGGCTCGCCGTGGAGAGAGAGAGAGAGGGCCTAATTGTGGATGTAGGGCTGATAGGGAATAGGGGGAGCGGGAGAGAGAGAGAGAGGGAGAGAGAGAGAGAGAGGAAGAGAGACTTTTGTCTTGGCTTGGCCGAGGGAGGGTGGGCGTGGGATTTGGTTGGGGGGGGGGGGGGGGGGTTATATTGGTGTATGCAGTCTTTAATTAGAGACCCACGTCATGTAACGACAAGGAGAGGAAGGTGGTGGCTGAACAAGTGCTGCTTTGACAAGAACCCTACTGTTACCCTGCCATCAACACCACAAGATAGATCAGCCCAGAGAGAGAGAGAGAGGAGGAAGGGCTTTTGGGGGGCTCTATCGTTGTTGTCGGGTAGAAACCTCTTATCTCCATATTCTAACCTTTTTTGTGTTTTTTCGTAAATCAACGCCCTACTTGATCATACTACAGCATCACACAAAAGTATCAAAAGTAGCAGATCTACAAACTCGAAACACGGCGCGAAGCGACGCGTTTTGAGCTTGTGGATCTGCTGCTTTTGCTATTTTTAAATTTGAAAAGTAACAGTTTTGGACATATGAGGTTTCCACCCGACGGAGACGATATATATTAACAGGAGAAGCAAAATTACTTCACCAAACTGAACTGGCACGTTGTTGAACTTTACCCTCTATAACTAAAATGTAAAATTAAAACCACCTTCAATATTTCAGTTATTTTACAATTTAGAAATAATCTTTTACTCAAGGGGGATAACGCCCGTCACAAGTCGATGATGTCGTTTGTCCATGTGCTAAAAGTATAGAAAAATGGAAATACTCCAGTAAAGTAAAAGTAGCTCAAAACTTTACAGTACTTGAGTTCATGTACTTAGTTGCTTTCCACCACTGTGTGTTTCTTTATATCAGGAACGGTAAAGGCACAGCAAAGGTTTGGTGACGTGCTGCTGACCTTCAGGAAAGATCTTTAAAAAGGAAGAAAAAAGTTGCATACTCTGGCTCCATAATGCAACTATTTCATCGATGTTTCTGCCTTTTGGCGTTCCAACTAAATGTTTCTTTATATCAACAGCGAGTACATCTCTAGACCCATGTTACCATGAAGTTCTGTCCTTCACAAAGCTCTTCATTAGACGTAGACGAGGCTAATGGTCTCAAGTCCAGATGCATTTTTTTTGTGTTTTTGTCCTTTTTTCCCCTCCATTTTTATTTTGTCCGTCATGGTTATTAGACCAATTATTGAACAGGCAAACATCCCATTTCTTGAGGCCTCGACTTCATGTTTTTTTATAAAAAATCAATACGGTGCCTCTGGCCTTTATCATGGCTATAAAAGGGAGAACGAAATCATAGAACAAATTTGTAGAGTGAGTGATGTCTGTGGCCTGTAATGGGGCCCATGATAAGGAGTTGAGTGGACTTCCAATTAGGAAGGAGTGTGTTTGTGAGTGATGTGGATTAGCATCCGTTTTGAAGAGGGCAGTGTAGAATTGGTAATCTGAGCAGGCTAGACATGATCGACAAGAAAGAATAGGAGGTCAAAATGAAGACAGCGGAGCGGACTATAGAGGTAAAACCTATACAGTATAGTTCAGATCACAGGTTTGATTCCCGTGTCATGGTGTCCTTTACAGCAGTGGTTCTCAAAGGACCAGGGGGGGGGGGGGTCCTTGAGGGAGTTCCAGGGGGTCCCCAGCTAAATGTTAGATAGTTAGGACCCAAATGGACCCTTATGGGGTCTATAACTCGGAGAATGTACAGATGGAACCAAATGGAACCGTTAGGGTCCATTTGGTTCCATCTGTACATTCTCAGAGTTACATTAACGTTGAGTATACAATATAAATTGGGGTCCCAGAGTTAGAAATGCCATTAAATGGGGGTCCGTAGCCTAATGTATGTCAAACTGGGGGTCCTTGAAATTAAAATGGTTGAACATCACTCCTAGTAGAGCCAAAACAAATCCTCTCTGTGGGTCCTTGGCATATCTTTTCAAATGGGGGGTCAAGTGTCAATTTGGGTGTCCTTGACATGAAAAGGTTTGAGAACCTCTGCTGTACAGCTCAGCGAGGAGAGGACTCCTCCTTCAAGGAGAGTGCTCCTGGTTACGGCCTGACTATAGGGTTGGGATCCGGAACTTGGAGGAACCGAAGGAACCAGATCCAACATTGAGGAACCGGAATCGGTTCCGTCACATTTCGGAACCATTTGCGGAACCGGTTTGATCACACTGTCAGAGCTGGTTATGTGGACTTGCACGTCTGCTATACAATTACAATACCGATGGTTCTCAAACTTTTTAATTTCAAAGAACCAACCTATGATATTTAAATAACTGTGAGAGTGTACACATGGAACCAAATGGACCGGTAATCCATTTGTACACTCTCAGAGGTACAGACTTCTAAGGGTTCCATTTGGAATCGGACCTTTGAGAGGGAATCGTTAGAATCCTGAAGGATCTGAACTCTAGGCCTGACCCGTCTGGTGAACTATGTGTTTCACAGAGAGGGACGTGAGAAGAAATTAATTACTGGAAACCCCATAGTTGGTGTAAATAGAAGCATTTTCTTTTTTTCTTTCTTCTTAAAGTTGTCAGTCTGTGGGCATATGGCAGCTCTCTGTTTGACCAGACGACGGTTTAGATGTGTGAATCTGTCTCAATGTTCCTCTGGCAGTAAACTGCTCAAGATGGAGCACTCCTAGAAGAAGATATCATTCAGGGGTCTAATCATTCTATCAGGCCCGTGACATGGGCTTGTACTCGTAGGGGTATAATGGGAGGGAGAGGGCGAGAGTGAGAGAGACCCCAGCCCAAACGTCAGGTGTCATGCACAGGACCCACAATGAATGGACAATGGCTGATCCATCAATCTTCCATGCCAAGCTTGTCTCGGAGCCTGGGTCCAACTACAATGTCCATCTCAAAGCAATTTGATCCCCCCCGCTTGACTCATTCATCAGCCCTGACCTCATTTGCAACCCCCCAGCCCCCCCCCCCCCCCCAAAAAAAAAAAACGGAGAGAGAAGCCAGATTTGGAGCGAAAAAGGGTGGAACTGGTGTAAAATATTGAATTTGTTGACGTAAACCAATGACCGGTAAGTCCAAAATATCGCTGGGAGCAGAGCAAAGGGGGCTGAGTGATAGGGGTCTTTTTACCCCAGGACATGCAGTAGACTCATTTCCTTCACTGACTGTGATGGTTTATCATCTTCATCCAGTGGACAGGTGCGTTTTGGGCTAGCTGGAGGGCAGACTTGGGTTTGGGGGGGGAGTTTGGAGCGGGTTAGGATTATGCAGGCAGCTCTCTGGCAGTCCTTTTTATTTTTTCACAAAAATCTGTGTAGTACATCCCCTTCAAGCCAAGTGACCCCAGCAGGTCAGCGGGACTTAAGTAAGAGTGAAAGTGGCTTTAAACTAGAGCGAGGCTGCCACACAATCCTCCTCCTCTCCTCCTCCTCTCTCTCTCTCTCTCTCTCTCTCTCTCTCTCTCTCTCTCTTCTCCGCTGAGAGCAGCAGCTGCTGATGCTGATGTGGTCGCTATACAGCCGCCGGCCCGGCCCCGCGACTATTACTTTTCCAAAGGGGGCTGACTTTGATGTTTTAACAATCCATACATATTGATTCAGACTGATAATAAACAATTTGATTAGCCTCTTTCTATAGGCTGTCATTTCAATCACTCTCAGAGCTGTCCGACGGACTGGAAGTGAGTTTGGGAGGGGGGGGGGGGGGGGACCAGACCTGAAAGGGCGGGGACGGGTGACTATAGCTGAACCCCCCCCCCCCCCCCCTCTCTGTCTGTCCGTCCCTCCCTCCCTCAGACAGAAAAGGAATCCAGGGCTGATTAGGCCTCTGCCTTGGGTGAATTGGACAAGACAGCTGAGCTACCAGGTTATTAACTCCCTCAGAAAATTCTCAGGCCTCTCCCTCTGCCCGCCCTGAATACTGCGATCCGGATCGATAAGCAATCTCCGGTGTGTACCAAATGCCTGCTGGATTCATTTGTCTCCCCATGCACTCCTGTCTCTCTCTTCTCTTCTCTCTCTCTCTCTCTCTCTCTCTCTCTCTCTCTCTCTCCCCCCCCCCCCACACACACACCCGCCTCCGCTGGACAATGCACCTGCACAACTTAAAGCCCCCCCCCACCCCCCCCCCCCCCAACAACATTCTCCTTTTGTCATTCACTTTCTCTCGCTCTCTGCCTTCACTGGACAACGCACCTGCATGACACACACACACACACACACACACACACACACACACACACACACACACACACACACACACACACACACACACACACAAACTGTCTTTCTCTCTCTCCATTCTCTCTCTCCCTCTCCTTCCCCACCCTCCCCATCTTTACACCTTCAGTACACCCCCCCCCCCCCCCCCCCCCCCGCTCACTGGAGTCTCTGTCACTTTTTAAATAATGACCCTGGGGCTGAAGGACCAACTGCCTACCTCAATTTCATCACTGAGTTCCCTCTCCCCGGAGCGCTGCCTGGGTTTGACCATGCTGTCCAGCCGAGAGAGAGAGGGAGAGAGAGGGAGAGAGAAGGACGGTGGGAGGAGGGGGATGGCCCATGGCGATGTTGAAGGAGGGGGGGGGCAGGGGGGGGGGGGGGGGGGGGGGGGTAGTCTGAGGGTGGGGGGGGGGGTGTAGCAGCCTCATGACGGACAGAAGCACAGATGTCACCATCGGGGTTCAGTGTCGGCATATAAATGACCAGCCCATGGCAGCTTTCATGTAAAAAATACGAAATGAAATAATACTGCCATCACAGTTTCATCACTAAGCACTTGAACCCTTCCATATTCCGGTTCTAACATTTGGTGAAAATAGTGGAAATGGCAGAGCTATTATTTTGGAGTGAAAAAAGGAGGGGACCTAGTAGTATAGACTATAGAGTCCTTGCGAAATTGGTCAGCTAAGTGTAGGATCTTAAGTGGTTAAAGAAAACCGAAGAAAACGTGCAAAAATCATCCTATTATTACATAACATGCAGCATCGTCTCGTTGTTAACCGTGGTGATCTTTGTCTTCTAACACTGTAAACACGATTCCCTAAAAACATCTACGGAGAAATGGGTTTCTTTGATATACTTTAAACCCATTTAGACCGGGAAATAATCGGTGTCATTTTTAGATTTCTTCGGCTATTCAAAAATAGCAGATATACAAGCTCACAAGCTCACGCTACATTGTTTTAACTCAAATCTTTGCTTCTGGGGGTCCCTGGAACAAAATATTTTGAGATGCTGGGTCCGCGGCCAAATATAATTTTGGGGGTCCTTGACATCCACTGATATATAGCAACATACGTTTTTCAGAAAACTGGATTTACAAGACATTTTGTGGAATCGGAACCTCAGGCCTTAATGGGTTGATGTGCTGTAAGTCCAGTAAGCAGCCAGAGCTGTGGTCCATTTCTATTTGACAGTCAGAGAGCTACAGAGAAAACCAGCTCTGCTTAAAAAACACCTGCATGGCCTCTCCCTCCGTGGCAGGCGGTCTTTGTCAGGACTAGGGAGTATAGATGGATTTACATAGTGATTGTGTTTGCAGATTTGGCAGGAGCTTCAGCTGATAACTTTTAGTGATTTGCTGAGCCATCGATCCCCCGAGATAGATTTATTGACGGGTGCCGGACGGCTCAAGAAGCTTGGGGTGTGGGGGGTTGGAGGTGGAGGTGGCAGGGCGGGGGAGGGGAGGCGGTTGGGGTTGGGTGGTGCTCCTATAGGAGGAGATGTTGGGTGGTTGGTTGGGTGGTGTTGGTGGTGGTGTTGGAAAGGGTGATTGGAAGCAGGAGAAAACGGTCGAGACAGCCAGTGAAGCGAGGCAGTGACAATGGATGAGTTTGATGCTGCCGGTCTGTGTTTGTCAGAGGTGGCAGATTGGTATTTAAAAAGCCCCCCCCGTCTCTCCCCCAGAGGAGTTAAAAGAAATATGTTTCTTGTTGCTCCATTTTTATTTATCTTGTAGTTCTTTCGCGTCGTCTTTATTTAGTCTCTGTGAGGCCCCAGCGTTATTGCGAGCCCAGGGGGAATTATGTGTCAGTGTACCATAAAGGGCCTGGCCCCGGCGACAGAAGGCCTCTTATTTCTCAGAGACAGACAATGTGCACCACGTGGAGAAAAAAAACGGACTGAAACCTGGCGGATGTTTAGGTTTTTCTAATCACTGTAATCTCTCATCTAACAGAAATCAGGCCCCGTGCTGCTGCTGAAGACATGGTTATGAACAGAGAATGGGGGAAATAACACGAGAGGGGAAATGCAGTTATTAAAAGGAACAAATGGAATATTTGAGAGGAATGTCGCGAGCAGAAACAACACAACGATGTGCCTGCCCATGAGCAGGGATGTGAGGCAGACATAACAGGAAGTCCATCATAAATGTAATGTTGGCGTTTTTAATCAGTCAAAAATGTCTTCCTCTTTCGGGCGGCTGATTAAAGAAGAAGTTTTGTTTTGTTTTTTTCGCTCAGCTTTTGCTATCCTCCCACAAAAGCCACAATCGCTAATTATAATAAACGAATGATCATTTTGAGTTGCTGATGATTGGATCAACACAAAAGAACAGCCATAAGTACATAATCAGCATCAAGGCCACACTGTTATATGAATTCAGAGCAAGAAGATACAATTATAAACTGTTAATATTAGAATTACATAAAACTACAATGTTTTATTCCAGTATATGAATGCATATTCTTCTTTGAGGGAGAAGAATCATTAGTACCTTACTTTGCAATTTGTTTCTAAGAGTGTCACTCTTTTTTCCAACCCTTATAGTTAACCGGGTGTCCCCATTTTGTGCATGTCATTATTGGTGCAATTTTTAAGATTTTGTTTTTAAACCATTGAACAAAGCATACAAAAAAGGTTTTAAGTGGTTAATGTTGACATGTTTTGACTGTTTATGTGTTTTCTATTAGTTTGCTCAATAGCCTACAGACAAGCTGGCAGATTGTGTGGATGAGAGTCCTCATACCTGTAGGAGCCATTTAAAACCATGTTAACCTCCACTGTAACTTTAGACCTGTCGAGCTATTTTTCATTACCGCCTCTTTTGTCTCTCTCTCTCTCTCTCTCTCTCTCTCTCTCTCTCTCTCTCTCTCTCTCTCTCTCTCTTTCTCTCTCTCTTTCTTTTTCAAGGTCATTTGTAACGTGGAATCTATAAAATTCTCAATGAAGAAAGTTATTTGAATTCTTACTTTTTAATGGCAGAGCTTAAAATTTTCCATTTCAGACCTGGAGGTTTAAAATGATCCCACAATCTGTATGTCAGCAGATGAAATTACTGAGAGGTAATTGCTCCCATGCCACTCGTCTCTCTCTCTCTCTCTCTCTCTGTCTCTCTCTGTCTGTCTGTCTGTCTGTCTGTCTGTCTGTCTGTCTGTCTGTCTGTCTGTCTGTCTGTCTGTCTTTATCTCTTTTGCAATCTCTGTCTGTCTGCCTATGTTGTCATGCAGTCTCAACTTTTCTCTTTGTCTCTCACAATGTCTCTCTCTCTTTCTTGGTGATTCCTATGTTTCTCTCTGTGTCGTTCGCTCCATTTCTCTATCTCACACACGCACACACAGACGCACACATACACATACACATACACATACACATACACATACACATACACATACACATACACATACACATACACAGTTTCACTCTTATGTACCTGTAGGCCAACACAAGAGAAAGACACAGACAAAATCTAGACATTTGGCGTATGCTCTAATCCAGCACAATTCAACTTAATAGAGATATTTCAATATTAATAGAAAACATAATGTGTAAGTTAACCCAGTTTCCAGGTACTGAAAGCATCCATGGCTTCCTTTTAAAAAACCCTGTCTTTTCTCTGTCTGTCTGTCTGTCTGTCTGTCTGTCTACCTGTTATACTCTTTATACTGTAGATCTCATTCCCTTTTCTTTCTTTCCTCCTCCATTCTCCCTCTTTTTTCCTGACAGTGATCGTAATGTGTGACTAGGTGAGTGGCCCTGGGGGGTGGAACTGTATCCGCGTCTTTCTCAATAAAAATCAGTCCTTGTCATCGTCAAACACTCATAACACGCTCGCGCGCACATGTCACACACACACACACACACACACACACACACACACACACACACACACACACACACACACACACACACACACACACACACACACACACCGATCCTGTGTCTTCTACCACAAACACACGGTCGATCCTCCTTGTTGTGTTGGCAGAATCACTTTATCGCAAAGCTCATACGTGGATTTGCTTTCCCACACAGTAAAATCCTCTAAATTAACATGGAGGATTTTGCTGGCAGTATCTCTCCATCCTCTCTCTCTTTGTGTGTGTGTGTGTGTGTGTGTGTGTGTGTGTGTGTGTGTGTGTGTGTGTGTGTGTGTGTGTGTGTGTGTGTGTGTGTGTGTGGCTTTTGTTCCCTCTCTCGCCCTCTAGACCTAGGTGCGCCCCTGGATAGTGAAGTTAAACAGATGTGACTGCATGTGATTTAACCAGCGCGCGCCGCGGCACACCTCTGCTGCCCCGAATGCATTCTATAATTATCCGCCGTCCCTCGCGTGTCAGGAAGTGGGCTCGTGTCAAAAGCGCAGGTGAAAGCCGGGGTCACTGTCACTAGAATGACTGTGACGCTGACAGAGAGTCAAAGCCAGTCTTGTTGGAGGTGTGAAATGGAGCTCGGCTTAGTGTTGCTGAAAATACCTGCTCTTGACCTGCATCAGCACGTTTGAATGTTGAACGTGTATTAGTATTGTCACATGCATAGTCTGTGATAAATATCGCCTGTGTGTTTGTGTGTGTGTGTGTGTGTGTGTGTGTGTGTGTGTATACTGCGTATGTGCTGTCCTTTGCTCATACACATACCTGTTAGAAGTAATCAGATATATCGGATTGACCGATTTATCGGGCTGATATTCGCATTTTGAGGCGGAGAAGGACACCAAAATGACCAATTCTTTTATATCCCCTCCCCCCACACACACACACACACACACACACAAATTTGTGGAGTTTGTTTGTTGCAAAATACATAATTAAGCACATTGTTGAAAAAGATGCAAATTATCCGGTGTAGTTCACTGATGCATTTTGAATGCATAAAAAGGAATATTCCAAGCACTACTCTTAAATAGTCTATACAATACAAGTGCTTAAAGTGGTCGAAATGTAAAACAGGGTAAACAATAAACATCTGCGTAGAGTGAAAGGCACGTGCACAGATAGTCGAATCTGATGTTTTTTCGGGTACAGAGTTCGCTGTGTTAATTATGGATATCAGAATCTTCAAAACAAAGAGAAATTGTTCGGCCTTCCTGTCCTCCAAAATACCTGAATCGCTATCGGCCTTGAAAAATCCATATTGAACGACCTCTAGTACCTGTATCACCATTAAAGTTAGCAATACTGTATTAGCCTCGCTAATACAGCCAGACTATATCACTGCGTGGATATGAGTCTGGTGCTTCTATGATGAAGTTTTTTTTCCAAGGGGCGCGATCAAAAGAATGTGCTCTGGACGCAATTGGTTAGACCTACAACCAATTACCAATTACAGTCTCCCATATTTGAATACTGGGCCCTGATTGGTCACCCCAGACCTTGGGAGCAGGAAACGAATTCACAACGGAGCGGTGCCAGACCCAAATTGCCGTGGGCTTTTTTTTTTTTTGCACTGGCAGATTCCTCTGGTCCCAGGCTGATACTGTATGTCAAAGTACAGTATACAGGACATGATTTAACCACTTGAACCCTATTTACTTTGTTGAAAGGGTCTGCGGGGATCTGTACCCTCCTTTTTCCCTTTACACCAAATCTCTTCACCAAAAATAGCCGATCTATAAGTTCCTAGATCTCGTAGATCAAGCTTGTAGTTGAATATCTGCTATTTTCGACAAATGTTAGCCTATTATGACCAAGCCGCTCTGGGACTTGCCTATGGAATGTTATGGAAATAATATATTGTCCATTCGTCAGGTGAATGCATATTTCAGAAGTTTATTCAGAAGAAGAGCAAAAAGCAACAGCATCTCTCGGTCTAGCAGGCTTGGCCTGCATATCTCGTGTCCTCTCACTCAGCCCATCTCTCCTCCCCGGTATCCTCCAACCAGTCACTTTGTATCCTAATTTCTAAGCAGGAATTCACACATAGGAGGTGCTCTGATCCCCCATGGCCAGTGCCAGGCCCCCCCCCCCCCCCCATCTTCTTATCAAAGGAGTGACAGTAGGTGTTGAGTAAATGGAATCTCAATACACATACGATCATGAAATGATAGATCAATATTTGACAGTCCAATACTGCTACTGTATAACAGCATGGAAAGAGGACACTTCTGGTACGCGTATTCGTAGGAGGCGAGGCGCGGCTTCTGATTGGCTGAAACGGGGGAAGGGATCGCTCGGCTGTGTTAGCTTGGACTGCGCGCAAGGCCGAGAACCTTTCTGCAGTGGTTCTCGAAGTTGTTTTATTTCAAGGACCCCCAGTTTGATATGCATTAGACCAGTGGTTCTCAAACGTTTTCACGTCACGGACCCCCAAAATGATATGTATTTGGCCGCAGACCCTCATCTGAAAAGCTTTCGCACCAGGGACCCCAGAAGAGAATATTTGTGTTAAAAAAATCGAAATTATTCAAAATCTTCCAAACATTTTCGATATTTTTCAATAATTTTCTAAAATAGCAGATGTACAAGCTCGCAGAGCGGCACAAAGTCATGCACTGTGAGCTTGTAGATCTGCTATTTTTGGATAGCCAACATTTAAATGGACCCCACTTTGAGAGCCAATGCATTAGACCATGGACCCCCATTTGATAAAAATCCTTACAATTACCGGAGATGTCTTTATCTGACTGAGAACCACTGCCTTACTGCATGTAGTGGCTTGAATTTAATCGTATAGTACAATGTCCATTGTATGTAGCATTGTGGGTATACAGCATTTAATCTGATGTATTGGTCACTATAATGGTTGTGGTAGTTTATCCCCGTGTTGGGATATGTATACACACAATGAGCATTCAATCAACCATATTGACTGATAATTTGCTGCAGGAATGGAATCCATGTTTATAAGTGTCAACTTCAAAAGAAAGATGTGACACATTCGATAAACTCCACTGTTGTGTATATATGGCTGATTTATACTTATAGTTGCATGTGGGCTGTGGTGGAAAGTAACTAAGTACATACTGTATACTCAAGTACTGTATCATTTTGAGGTGCATTTCCTTTACTTGAGTGTGTCCAATTTTCAGCACTTTATACTTCTACTCCACTACATTTCAGAGGCAAATGTTGTACTTTTACTCCACTACAATTATTTGAAACCTCTTGCTACAAGTTACTTTGTAGATTCACCAACTTAAGCCCTATTTTATACTTTGTCTATTTGAAAATAGCAGATCTACAAGCTCACAAGGTGTCGCGATGCGACACGCTGTAGTATATCCTAATGCCAATACTTTTGTACTTTTACTCAAGTAAAATGTCGAATACAGGACTTTTACTTGTAACAGAGTATTACTACACTGTAGTGTTGCTACTTTTACTTAAGGTAACAATCTTGAGTACTTTTTCCACCGCTGTGAGTGGGTGTCAGTACAACAAAAATAGCTGACCTAAAAGCTCATAATGCGTCGCGCGTTGTGAGCTTTTTACTAAGCATAACTGTGGCTATACAGTCTGTTAGTCTTACAGGAGGCACAAAAAATGTGAATTCCTTTGGATGTCTATAGCAGAAGATTTGATGCTGAAGGAGCTTTGGCCTGGACTCATCCAGCCACTCTCGTTGTGGCCGCTGATTGATTTTTAAGTTAGGAGAGGAGGCAATCGGTAAATACCGCCCAATCAGGAGCCAAGAACATAGAGCAGATTAGACAATTTGTGGTAATCAATGAAAAATATTCCATGATTTGCGGGGCGCTCAATTCCCCGGGGCCATAAATCAGGCACCGTAGCACGCAAGTTAGTTAGCAATAAAACAAGGGCCAGCGACAGGGCAAACTATAAGAGATGAATTAAGGGGGGCCGGGGGGGGGGGGGAGGGGAGGAGGAAGTGCAGACCGGCGTGGTAATGAGACAGAATTACAGGCCACGGGTTCCGGCCTGCTTTCCTTGCAGAAGCTGTCAACAACTAATGGGCTGCACCAAGTGCTGCCATCCGTCATTCCCTGCTTCCTGCCCCACATATTTATTCATTTATTTATCGTCCCTTGATGCAATATCATCATTTTTTATGTTAAATACCCCACTCCTCCTCCTCCTCCTCCGCCTGCTGTCTTCAGGATACACGCTGACTCCCACTCGGACCTCCGGATGGGCAGGAAATGGAGCCTGACGTTAAAAAAAGAAAGAAAAAAAGAACCCATACCACGCTGTCACATGTATAGCATGAATGCCTTTACTGTGTGTGTGTGTGTGTGTGTGTTGCTTACACAGGACCTAGTGGTGATGCAGGGTAGTGCGAGGTGAAGCAGGAAATCATTATCCTAGTGGGTTGGGCAGTTCATACAGCCGCTTTAACCAAAGTATCACCTGGGTTTGATCCGCATGCAATCCCACGTTGCCATGGTGACATGGTACCATCAACTACCAGAAGTACATACCCATCAGAGTGTCTTAAGTTTAAGCCGTTCAATCCGGGAACGCATCTATGTCATTCTAAAGATTTCTTTGGCTATTCAAAAATAGCAGATCTACAAGCTCATAGCGCGGCACTCGGTGCACTATGGATTATTTTGGAAAAATTGTGAAAATGTGTGCAAATCTTTGAATATAAATATATTTTTTAAAGCAAACATTTTTAACTCAAATCTTTGCTTCATGGGGGTCCCTGGAACAAAACATTTTGAGATGCGGGTCCGCGGCCAAATACATTATCTAAAAATGTTTTCTAAATCCTATATCCTATATGCTATATCAATCTGTCAAGGACCCCCAAAATGATGTGTATTTGTTCCAGGGACCCCAAAAGCACAGATCAAAGTTTTTAAAAAAAATCGCTTTAAAACATATATATGTATATCTTTTTCTTTTTCAAAGATTTGCGCCAATTTTCCACGATTTTTCCAAAACATCGATGAGTAGTGGATGAGCCTTTTGAATGCCAAAGAAATCTCAAAACGACACAGATGTGTTCCCGGTCTTAATGGATTAAGAGACTGACCTCCAAAGTGTGGAATGCCCTGTTTTGAAGGAAGCCAGTGATCCACATTTTTTAAGGGATGGTCCCTTAAATAAATCCTTCAAAACAGGCCTGAAAATTCATCTTTCAGGAGGCCGGAAGGGGAGGTAAACTCACTACTACTTTGTGTCGACTTTGTGCAGTGTTTTATATTTGTCGATGATATTGTATTTTGGTGTTATTTTTTATACTATGTTGATGAATTGAATACATAGGACCACAATGGAAACAAGTCCCCAGGACTTTTTTGTGTTGAGCTCAAATGTCTGACTGTACCTCGCGCCGTTCACATTTCTGTCTTAATAAAGTATTCAATCAAACCTACTGGCGCGGTTCGGTTCACTCGTCTCATTGCGATTCACTCTCGATAAGAGCATCAGCCTCCGTCCTCGTAGACACATCTCTGCCGTCGTTGTTGTCCGTGGTGGCGGTTGTTGTCAGGAACCATGTTCACTTCACACCTGAGACGGTGGCGCTTCAAGCCGTACGTGTCGGCGGCGGGAGGAAGTCACAGCCCTCTTGCCGCTGAGTTCCTAATGGAGCGGCTAGACTGATGATGCTGACAGCCAGCCACCCACACACTGCTGCGTTTGATTCTATCATCCACCCCCCCCCCCCCTTCTTCTCCGTGGGGTCGGGCCTTGTTTATCCCATTAAGACCTGAGGCCGATTCTAAAAGGTTTTCTGAAAAAAATGTCAGTGGTTCTCAAACTTTTTCATGCCAAGGACCACCCGAAATTATATGTATTTGGGTGCAGACACCCATCTCAAAATATGTTGTTCCAGGGACCCCCAGAAGCAAAGATTTGAATAAAAAATGTTCGCTTGAATTTTTTTAATTTTTCTTATCAAATATTTAAAAAAAAATAGCAGATCTACAAGCTCATAGCGTGGCACGGAGTGACGCGCTATGAACTTGTATATCTGCTATTTTTGAATAGCCAACCTATGTGCTATATATATATAGCTACAGATGCTTTCCCGGTTTTAATGGGTTATCAGAGAAATTACCTAAAGTGCCTCTTATTTCATCATCCTGTGTGTCAGCAGAAGCCATTCTTTTAATGTATACACCCCACCACCACCACCGCCGTCACCACCACCAGCACCACCACCAGCACCAAAATAATCTGGGTTTCATACATCACACTGCCCTCCTCTGAAAAAAATAATTGTTTGGTCGCTGAGGCCAGGTGCACAATCATTAACCTGAAGCCGTGGTTTGGAGAGCAAGGTCATTACAACGCGCTGCAGCAGCCGTTTGACTGAGTGCGTCTTTTGTTACTTGACCTCTCCTTTATTACACTATCTACACAGACACAGGCAACGCATCGATAAACTCATTTCCTCCTACCCTGGGCAGCTGTGGAGGGTCAGAGGCATGTATTCTTCAGCTGTATAGCCTGCTTCCTGTACAGTATGATCCTCATGTTATGTTATGTTAGTTTGTGTTATGTTATGTTTTGTTATGTCTGTGAGTTTAATGTCTTCTGAGTTGTAATGGCTCTGATTCTTGTCAAGAGGACCTCATGGTCTAAAAGTACAATAGAATTGAGTCCATTTCCATGCAGGACATCACATTCAATGCAAAGAAGTGACAATGTAGTTGTTTGTGTGGTGAAAACAGAAGCAAGGTGATAACAATGGGAACAAATGTAGTGATAAAAAAGGAGAAAAATATTACACATGTGCTGGTGAGATTGAAAAACCCAAGGGGCTTATAAGAACTTCTTACCTCAAGAAGACAACACGGAAAATAACTAAGAAATCAATGCAAGGTGAAGACAACTTAAAGGATTTTTAATTATCTGTTCCTGGTGAAGTTTATTTTTGTCTACATAGCACATCTTGCCATGAGTTTGTACCCACACTTGATGGAACCCTGAGCTCCAGCTGATCTCTGGCAATGACCTGCCAGATGCATTCTGCTGCCACCTTGTCACCAACCCTTGTCACCAACTTTTTACATTTCAAGGACCCCCCTTAACTCTTGACAGTATACAAATGTACCTGTCGAGGGACTTCTCATGGGTGGTGGCCAATGCCTCGCAGCCATAGCAGGGCCAAGTTCATGGTGGCAAGGAAAAAAGGAGATTTTAAGTCTTCTCGCTTTGTTGGAGACCCAGATCTTCTTCAGGTCACTGAGAGCCTTCTCTGCCTTGCCTTTAGTATTTTGATGTCCTGTCTAGATGAGTTTTGGCTTCGACTTTGGCTTCTCGTCACTGTTGGACTCATTTTCCTGACGGTGATGAAGGCTTTGTTTACGTATGCTTTTGACACAAGCTGACTTCGTAACACTGTGGAGACAACAAACGTATGTAAATGCAAGTAAATAGTGTATGTAAAAAGTAAATAGCGACACTTGCATGCGCATCAAAACAAAGATAAAGATGCACGTAAACATGAGTGGATCTCACATTATGGTGCAAAGGGACAGTGCAATGTGGACATACTCTATACAGGGCAGGAATTTCAGGGAGGCCATGGCCGTCGTTGCCCCTCAGTTTGACCTTGTGCCCCTCAAATAAATGGCATGCACTGAGGCCACAGTGGCCTTAATGCCCCAGCTGACGGTACCACTTTCTCCTCAGTCTCTTTCTTGTCAGTATGTAGACACCAGTGTCTCTTTCTTGTCATGTGACACCAGTGTCTTGTTGAGATTCTGAATTCTTAACTCCCCTGAGTCCCCATTACATCTTTAAACCAATCCAGTGACTTTGATTGGTGCAGGCTAAGCATGGATCAGATTGTAAATACCATTATTTCTTTATTTTACTGCAGATAGTCTACATATTAAATTTAAAATCATCCTTATAATTATATCAATATATACAAATGGCAGGAAGCATGTGCTCGGCCCTGGCCTCCCTAGACTGTGGGGGACTGGTGTAGCGCTGGTGTAGCGCTGGTGTAGCGCTGGTGTAGGGCTGGTGTAGTGCCCAGGATCACTTAGGAAATTGGCACCGGGTGAAAAAAATGGGTTACAAAAATCGCGGGATAAAATAAATAAATATATATATCAATGGACTAAAATCTTGTTTTATTTGATGGCCTTCTTGCCCTGGCATTTGGCCTTTGTGCCCTCAAAAAATGGACAACACCATTAGGGGCCACGAAATTCCAGGCCTGACTGTATTTGAATCATTTTGTTTTCCAGAGACATCAGGAACTGGCCTTTACTATTGAGGAATTTCAAATAACACACACACACACACACACACACACACTCACACTCACACTCACACTCACACTCACACTCACACTCACACTCACACTCACACTCACACTCACACTCTCACACACACACACACACACACACACACACCACCATATGTGTTAATCACATGGGCGTAGACATGTGTTGGTACAGTAACGTTCTTCCCTGACATTGCTTACCCTTGGAAAGCTCTCCGCGCCCCATGATCCAACATCTGAAGGACTGATAAAAACCCTTCACTTGCCTCAAAGCAGCTGCGAGGCTTAACATTGTCAAAAAGGGGGTTTTATTTCCCCCCGTGTTTCGACCTCCTGTGTATATTTTATTGAGCTGCTCTCATCCCACGGCGGCGTGCGGCGGCCATAAGCTACGCACCAAAATGTATTTGGGAGCTCATTAAGCCATTGAGACCGGGAAGGCATCTGTGTGTCACTTTTTTGATTTCTTTGGGCTATTCAAAAATAGCAGATATACAAGCTCATAGCGCGGCACCGAGTGCCGCGCTATGAGCTTGTAGATCTGCTATTTTTTGAAAAATCGCGTGCTTCTGGGGATACTACAAATGTCTTCTAAATCCAAAAAGTTTTTTTGGGAGGAAAAAACGTATGTTATCTCAAAATATTTTGTTCCATTGACCCCCAGAAGCAAAGATTTGATTTAAAATGTATATATATTCAAAGATTTGCACATATTTTCACAATTTATATTAAAAAGAAAGCAGATCTACAAGCTCATAGAAAGGCCAAAGAAATCTCACAATGACACATATACGGTCCCGGTCTTGATGGGTTAACACGGGACGTGCATGCTTGGAACATGCAACGTCCTTCTTCAAGAAAGAGACACCGGTGTGTGTGTGTGTGTGTGTGTGTGTGTGTGTGTGTGTGTGTGTGTGTGTGTGTGTGTGTGTGTGTGTGTGTGTGTGTGTGTGTGTGTGTGTGTGTGTGTGTGTGTGTGTGTGTGTGTGTGTGTGTGTGTGTGTGTGTGTGTGTGTGTGTGTGTTTGAGGGTGCACTTGGCCGTGCGGAGTAGCTCAGAAATCGTTGTTTCTTTTTTATATCCACCGAGCTTTTCATCTTTTTCTGCTGCAACACCACAAGAGAGGATTAGGGAAGTTAATGAATTATCCTCACAGGGGCCAAGACAGTGTGTGTGTGCGAGCTGCATTATCCCACGTCTCATAATGTGAGGGCTCTTTAAATTTATTGAACTGGAGGCTGAATTTTCCCACACTGGTCTGACCCAGTTCAAGTACCGTGCCCCAGTCCCCACTGTGTGCACGCACCCAGGCCTGGCAAACGCGATGTTGGGGAAGGTTTCGCATAATTTTCATTGTATCGTCCATGTTAAATGAATCCGCCCTTAATGCAGCGCCTTTTCCCCAAAGCACTTTACAATGTATGCATTACATTCACCCATTCAAACACATTCACACACTAACGGAGGAGGTAGCCATGCAAGACTCCAACCTGCATGCTTACAGGAGCAGTTAGAGGTTCTCAGCGTCTTGCTCAAGGACACTTTGACATGATACAATGATAGGAGTAGGGAATTAACCTTCCACACTTGTTTAGCCCATTAAAACCGGGAAAGCTGGTCAGTTGGCTCTGCATGCATTTAAGGAGGCATGAGCTCGGCCTAGGCTGGTGGGGGGAGTGTAGCGCCCAGGATCACTTAGAAAATTGGCATCGGGTGAAAAAAGGGATTACAAAATCGTGGCATAAAAAATATATATAAAAAAAAAAACGGGAAAGGAAAAAAAAAAATTGCGTTGGCTATTTTTGGACATCGTGAGAACTACTGATTTGGAAGGCATTTGTAGAATCTACAGGAGCTCATAAATGGCCAACCTGGGTAAATGTATTTCATTCTGTAGCTTTGGATCAAACATGCAAGAAGTAATTTTGTATCTGTCAGTTTTGAGAGCTGGGGGTAATTCCTTGATGTCAGAGGTGGTAGTTTAATTAACATTGGAGGGCAGGCTGACATGCTCCTGAGAAAATGACCTACCAAACTGCAGTGATGGAAGAAGTAATTCTTTTTTGTAAAAGTATCAATACCACAATATAGAAATACTCTGTTACAAGTGAAAGTCCAGTATTAAAAATGTACTTGAGTAAAAGTACAAAAGAATTGGCATCAAAATATACTTAAAGTACCAAAAGCAGAAGTACTCATTATGCAGAATGTCCCGTTTCACAAGTTCAAAATGTATAAATCTGTTAAATGGCAAATCTACAAGCTCACAATGCGACGCATTGTGAGCAGAGTGGCACCAAGTAATGCCGCCACTCTGCATAACGGAACACCAGCTTCCACTTGCCCCATTGCACAGGCCTTATCCTGAAGGGACAAACGTGGCATCTTTCCATGGGGGCAGTGTTGCTGCTTGGAGCATACACAAACTCAACAAAGTTGCAAGACCCATGCTCAGGTGCCAGTCACACACCTCTCAGCAGGTGTGTGTGCTGGCAGGTCGCTCAAAACAAGAGTGATTACCAACAGAAGTATATTGGGGGATTTGGGCACATTTTTTGGAGGCGCTACCCACGCGTTTTGCTCATTCCACGAATGCCCGAACCTTACAAGCTGTACTGTACCTCGTTGTAAAGGTGACTAATCAACGATAAAAATGATATAAAACACAATACCAATTGGTATTATTCAAGGAGAGAAATAATCGACCGAAGTTATGTTTCTGAACTTTTTGTGGGTAGTTTTTATGTTTTGTGATAATCTAAATCTAGAAAGTAACTAGTAACTAAAGCTGTCAAATAATTGTAGTGGAGTAAAACGTATAATATTTTCCTCTGAGTTGTAGTCGAGTAGAAGTAAAAGTATTGAAAACTGAAGAGTACTGAAGAAAGTAAAAAATACCTCAAAATTGTACTTAAGTACAGTACTTGAGTAACCACTTTACACCACTGCCAAACTGAATTATCACTTCGAGGCATAGCCTCCTGCCACCAGCGTCTGTTTGCCAAAGCCCTGAGAGGTAGCGCTGTATCAAATGCACCAGCACAAATGATAATAACACTAGCAAGACCTTTCTATTTTTCCAAATTAGGCTGAACTCCACACCGGTGCCCCCGAGGCCGATAACTGAGGCTTGATACTTCCCCCAAGATTTTGCTCTTCAGTTTTCTATCATATTGAGCAAATAACAAAAATGTGATTTGAATCCTGAGGGGA
>NC_139962.1:52503260-52550760 GCF_963454915.1 Gymnoscopelus microlampas | reverse complement strand
AATTAATAAAAGTAATATCATTTTGTGTGTGTGTGTGTGTGTGCGTGTGTGCGTGCGTGCGTGCGTGTGTGTCCGGAAGTCAGGCTTGCCGGCAGTGATTGTAGAAGTGCTGCTGGAGTGTTATTAGCGTCCATTCAGACTGCCTCGCTTGCATCCCTGTCATTCGCTGGAAGATAATCTTCTCATCGATTTGTAAAAAAAAAAAGAAAGAAAAAAAAAAGCTTGAAAATGAATTGAACGTCCCTCATCCTACTTAATCAAGCCAGTCTATCGATCAGGTTACTAATGAAGGAGCGTTTTAGATAGAGCCTGAGAAGAGAAGAATACGGTTGGCATATCCTATCATGTCGTAAGGGAGGGGTGGGGGATGCTATGATGTCTTTATCTGTAAGATTCCCATGCAGTGAGAGAGAGAGAGAGAGGCAGCCTGCTACGTATATATATATATATATATCTTCATCATGGGAACCTGGCTCCATGGTTTCATCATTTCATGTTCTGTTCTTAAAGGGATCATCAGAGCTATGTTACTTTTCCCTCTGCATTTTTAGATGCTAGCTTTGTTACAGTACATTGTTTAACCACTAAACCCAGTGGTTCTCAAACTTTTTATTTTATTTCAAGAACCCCCATAATATGGGCTCAATTTAGTGCGAATATTATCTTGTACTTGTAAAAAGATTTTGTATTTGTAAACAAATTTAGTATTTATGAAAAAACTATTTGTATTTGTAAACATAATTTGTACTCGTAAAAAAATATATTTGTATTCGTAAATAAAAAAATTGTATTTGTGATAAAAAGATTTTTATATGTAAAAAAAAAAAAGTTTTGTATTTGTAAGCAAAAGATTTTTATTCGTAAAAAAAAAATGTGTCCAAAAAAGATTTTAAACTTTTTTGCTATATATATTTTTGGTGTGTTTGTAACATGTGTTAAACATGTTGTAATTGTAGAATTATATTTACAATGAACGATAGATTATTTACAGATTGCAAAACTTTCTACAGATTGCAAAACTTTCTACAAGTTGCAAAACTTTCTACAAGTTGAAAAACTTTATTTTTGGCACTCTGCACTTCCGGGTCTGAGCCAATCACGTGAGGCCTTTCCCACTACCCAATCATAAAGCTCCATAGGTCTCCATCATGTTGCAACCCCAAGAGTTTTAGCTGCAACATAATTCCATTGCTCAGGAAATAAACAACGGATTACAATAATATGACATTCCCTATAATCAGTAACATGCAGGTGATACCTATGTCTATCAAATACGGTTTTATTGAAAGGCAATCAAAGGCTAGATCGAGTTTAGAAAGCAAACAGGTAATGTCTGGGGGCCTCAGTGCGGCTGCAGAGTTTGAGTGTGAGACTAGGACACTCATTATCCCACATGCCATATGTCAAAATGACCGGCTTCACCGGGAATCGTGCGCGTGTATTTTGCTAAGAGATTGGTTACATAGTTTAATTGATATTAATTTATTAGTGCATTAAATTTCCCCATCCACTTTAATGGGAAAATGAAAAAACTCGATTTCAAGTATTTTTTTCTCAGAAACTGTAGGGCTAGAGTTACAAGACTTGGAGGGGAGGTGCATAATTTAGTCCGAAATTATCAAAAAGAAAAGTACACCAATCGGCTTCATGGTGACGCTATAAAAGCCCCCTTTACGTTTTGGCCTATAAAGGTTGTTACACACCGGGGCGATTTTTTCGTGCAAATAATGCGTTTTTTTTAAAAACCTTATAAAGTCAATGGCTCCATACATGGAGCGAAAAAGCGAAGCGAAAAAGCGTCTTTTAATTATTCGGAACGAGTCCGAATTTTGCGTATATTCGCATATTCGCCCGGTGTGTAACCACCTTAACTCTTGAACCGTAGGTCGTAAAATAAAAATCTTTTTCCCTTTTTTCCTAATGTGTCACTAGTCTAATAGGCAGTTTGCTTCCTTATGGTAAGTTTGATGTTATTGCATTATTTCATTTCAGTTGTTGGGGACTTCACAGATACATGCAGGGACATAATTGGCCATTTTATACAATAGACAATATAGCAGATATGTTGATTCTAACCACACTACTTTATTTGATATTTTCTATTATGTCGAGCGTACATGATTGGGCGACTAATATCTACATACAGAGTTTAGGCTTAGTTTGGACCAATAGAGACGGACAGAAATCTAAGAAAAAAGCTTAAGAGGGCTGCAGTGTTCTTAAAGTCTGTGTAAGATACATGGTAGGAAGGTGCTCTTTGGTTAGAAGGGGAGCCTTCAAAGTTTAAAAAGCTTTCATATAAAGGTTAGCTCATCTTTGAGCAATAAAAGCCAACATGTTTCGGCCTTTAGTAAATTTATTTTTTCACCATTGCGTGGTCACTACCGACACGAAAGTTGGTCACTATCGAAACGAAAGTTAAATCCGAAAAAATCACTAAGTGTGGAGGCCAAAAGCGTCCCCCCAAAAACCTGTTCGGACTACGTTTCAGGCAATTTAGAATTGATTGGTAGTACTTAGTAGTGACTTTTTTTGGTCCCTAACATTCATCGAGCTCTGGACTTAGTAAATGTATTTTTTCACCATTGCGTGGTCACTACCGAAACAAAAGTTGGTCACTACCGAAACGAAAGTTAAATCCGAAAAAATCACTAAGTGTGGAGGCCAAAATCGTCCCCCCAAAAACCTGTTAGGAGTAAGTTTCAGGCAATTTAGAGTTGATTGGTAGTACATTGTAGTGACTTTTTTTGGTCCCTAACATTCATCGAGCTCTGGACTTAGTAAATGTATTTTTTCACCATTGCGTGGTCACTACCGAAACGAAAGTTGGTCACTACCGAAACGAAAGTTAAATCCGAAAAAATCACTAAGTGTGGAGGCCAAAATCGTCCCCCCAAAAACCTGTTAGGAGTAAGTTTCAGGCAATTTAGAGTTCATTGGTAGTACTTTGTAGTGACTTTTTTTGGTCCCTAACATTCATCGAGCTCTGGACTTAGTAAATTATTTTTTTCACCATTGCGTGGTCACTACCGAAACGAAAGTTGGTCACTACCGAAACGAAAGTTAAATCCGAAAAAATCACTAAGCGTGGAGGCCAAAATCGTCCCCCCAAAAACCTGTTAGGAGTAAGTTTCAGGCAATTTAGAGTTCATTGGTAGTACTTTGTAGTGACTTTTTTTGGTCCCTAACATTCATCGAGCTCTGGACTTAGTAAATTATTTTTTTCACCATTGCGTGGTCACTACCGAAACGAAAGTTGGTCACTACCGAAACGAAAGTTAAATCCGAAAAAATCACTAAGCGTGGAGGCCAAAATCGTCCCCCCAAAAACCTGTTAGGAGTACGTTTCAGGCAATTTAGAGTTGATTGGTAGTACTTTGTAGTGACTTATTTTGGTCCCTAACATTCATGGAGCTCTGGACTTAGTAAATTTATTTTTTCACCATTGCGTGGTCACTACCGAAACGAAAGTTGGTCACTACCGAAACGAAAGTTAAATCCGAAAAAATCACTAAGTGTGGAGGCCAAAATCGTCCCCCCAAAAACCTGTTAGGAGTACGTTTCAGGCAATTTAGTTGATTGGTAGTACTTTGTAATGACTTTTTTTGGTCCCTAACATTCATCGAGCTCTGGACTTAGTAAATTATTTTTTTCACCATTGCGTGGTCACTACCGAAACGAAAGTTGGTCACTACCGAAACGAAAGTAAAATCCGAAAAAATCACTAAGTGTGGAGGCCAAAATCATCCCCCCAAAAACCTGTTAGGAGTATGTTTCAGGCAATTTAGAGTTGATTGGTAGTACTTTGTAATGATTTTTTTTGGTCCCTAACATTCATCGAGCTCTGGACTTAGTAAAAGTATTTTTTCACCATTGCGTGGTCACTATCGAAACGAAAGTTGGTCACTACCGAAACGAAAGTTAAATCCGAAAAAATCTCTAAGTGTGGAGGCCAAAATCGTCCCCCCAAAAACCTGTTAGGAGTACGTTTCAGGCAATTTAGAGTTGATTTGTAGTACTTTGTAGTGACGTTTTTTGGTCCCTAACATTCATCGAGCTCTGGACTTAGTAAATTTTTTTTTTCACCATTGCGTGGTCACTACCGAAACGAAAGTTGGTCACTACCGAAACGAAAGTTAAATCCGAAAAAATCACTAAGTGTGGAGGCCAAAATCGTCCCTCCAAAAACCTGTTAGGAGTACGTTTCAGGCAATTTAGAGTTGATTGGTAGTACTTTGTAGTGACTTTTTTTCGTCCCTAACATTCATCGAGCTCTGGACTTAGTAAATGTATTTTTTCACCATTGCGTGGTCACTACCGAAACGAAAGTTGGTCACTACCGAAACGAAAGTTAAATCCGAAAAAATCACTAAGTGTGGAGGCCAAAATCGTCCCCCCAAAAACCTGTTAGGAGTAAGTTTCAGGCAATTTAGAGTTCATTGGTAGTACTTTGTAGTGACTTTTTTTGGTCCCTAACATTCATCGAGCTCTGGACTTGGTAAATAATTTTTTTCACCATTGCGTGGTCACTACCGAAACGAAAGTTGGTCACTACCGAAACGAAAGTTAAATCCGAAAAAATCACTACGTGTGGAGGCCAAAATCGTCCCCCCAAAAACCTGTTAGGAGTACGTTTCAGGCAATTTAGAGTTGATTGATAGTACTTTGTAATGACTTTTTTTGGTCCCTAACATTCCTCGAGCTCTGGACTTAGTACATTTATTTTTTCACCATTGCGTGGTCACTATCGAAACGAAAGTTGGTCACTACCGAAACGAAAGTTAAATCCGAAAAAATCTCTAAGTGTGGAGGCCAAAAGCGTCCCCCCAAAAACCTGTTAGGAGTACGTTTCAGGCAATTTAGAGTTGATTGGTAGTATGTTGTAGTAACTTTTTTTGGTCCCTAACATTCATCGAGCTCTGGACTTAGTAAATAATTTTTTTCACCATTGCGTGGTCACTACCGAAACGAAAGTTGGTCACTACCGAAACGAAAGTTAAATCCGAAAAAATCACTAAGTGTGGAGGCCAAAATCGTCCCCCCAAAAACCTGTTAGGAGTACGTTTCAGGCAATTTAGTTGATTGGTAGTACTTTGTAATGACTTTTTTTGGTCCCTAACATTCATCGAGCTCTGGACTTAGTAAATGTATTTTTTCACCATTGCGTGGTCACTATCGAAACGAAAGTTGGTCACTACCGAAACGAAAGTTAAATCCGAAAAAATCTCTAAGTGTGGAGGCCAAAATCGTCCCCCCAAAAACCTGTTAGGAGTACGTTTCAGGCAATTTAGAGTTGATTGGTAGTACTTTGTAGTGACTTTTTTTGGTCCCTGACATTCATCGAGCTCTGGACTTAGTACATTTATTTTTTCACCATTGCGTGGTCACTACCGAAACGAAAGTTGGTCACTACCGAAACGAAAGTTAAATCCGAAAAATTCACTAAGTTTGGAGGCCAAATCATCCCCCCAAAAACCTGTTAGGAGTATGTTTCAGGCAATTTAGAGTTGATTGGTAGTACTGTGTAGTGACTTTTTTTGGTCCCTAACATTCATCGAGCTCTGGACTTAGTAAATGTATTTTTTCACCATTGCGTGGTCACTACCGAAACGAAAGTTGGTCACTACCGAAACGAAAGTTAAATCCGAAAAAATCACTAAGTGTGGAGGCCAAAATCGTCCCCCCAAAAACCTGTTAGGAGTACGTTTCAGGCAATTTAGAGTTGATTGGTAGTACTTTGTAGTGATATTTTTTGGTCCCTAACATTCATCGAGCTCTGGACTTAGTAAATTTATTTTTTCACCATTGCGTGGTCACTACCGAAACGAAAGTTGGTCACTACCGAAACGAAAGTTAAATCCGAAAAAATCACTAAGTGTGGAGGCCAAAATCGTCCCCCCAAAAACCTGTTAGGAGTACGTTTCATGCAATTTAGAGTTGATTGGTAGTACTTTGTAGTGGAGTAATATTTTTTTATCACCATTGTGTCACTACCGAAACGCTTTTGTGTCACTACCGAAACGAAAGTTAAATCCGAAAAAATCACTAAGTGTGGAGGCCAAAATCGTCCCCCCAAAAACCTGTTAGGAGTACGTTTCCGGCAATTTAGAGCTGATTGGTAGTACTTTGTAGTGGAGTAATATTTTTTTTTCACCATTGTGTCACTACCGAAACGTTTTTGTGTCGCTACCAAAACGAAAATAAAATCCGAAAAAATCACTAAGTTTAGAGGCCAAAATCGTCCCCCCAAAACTTTGTAGTGGAGTATTTTTTTTTCACCATTGTGTCACTACCGAAACGTTTTTGTGTCACTACCGAAACGAAAGTTAAATCCGAAAAAATCACTAAGTGTGGAGGCCAAAATCGTCCCCCCAAAAACCTGTTAGGAGTACGTTTCAGAAGATTTAGAGTTTATTGGTAGTACTTTGTAGTGGATTTTTTTTTTTCACCATTGTGTCACTACCGAAACGGTTTTTGTCACTACCGAAACGAAAGTTAAATCCGAAAAAATCACTAAGTGTGCAGGCCAAAATCGTCCCCCAAAAAACCTGTTAGGAGTACGTTTCAGGCAATTTAGAGTTGATTGGTAGTACTTTGCAGTGGAGAATATTTTTTTTTTCACCAATGTGTCACCAACATTTTTCGTCATTTTTCGTCACCAGCATTTTTCGTCACCAGCATTTTTCGTCATTTTTCGTCATTTTTCATCACCAGCATTTTTCGTCATTTTTCGTCACCAGCATTTTTCGTCATTTTTCGTCACCAGCATTTTTTCTTCACCAGCATTTTTCGTCATTTTTCGTCACCAGCATTTTTCGTCATTTTTCGTCACCAGCATTTTTCGTCATTTTTCGTCACCAGCATTTTTTCGTCACCAGCATTTTTCGTCATTTTTCGTCACCAGCATTTTTTCGTCACCAGCATTTTTCGTCATTTTTCGTCACCAGCATTTTTCGTCATTTTTCGTCACCAGCATTTTTTCGTCACCAGCATTTTTCGTCATTTTTCGTCACCAGCATTTTTTCGTCACCAGCATTTTTCGTCATTTTTCGTCACCAGCATTTTTCGTCATTTTTCGTCACCAGCATTTTTTCGTCACCAGCATTTTTCGTCATTTTTCGTCACCAGCATTTTTCGTCACCAGCATTTTTCGTCATTTTTCGTCACCAGCATTTTTTCGCCACCAGCATTTTTCGTCATTTTTCGTCACCAGCATTTTTCGTCATTTTTCGTCACCAGCATTTTTCGTCATTTTTCGTCACCAGCATTTTTTCTTCACCAGCATTTTTCGTCATTTTTCGTCACCAGCATTTTTTCGTCAACAGCATTTTTCGTCATTTTTCGTCACCAGCATTTTTCGTCATTTTTTGTCACCAGCATTTTTTCGTCACCAGCATTTTTCGTCATTTTTCGTCACCAGCATTTTTTCGTCACCAGCATTTTTTGTCATTTTTCGTCACCAGCATTTTTTCGTCACCAGCATTTTTCGTCACCAGCATTTTTCGTTATTTTTCGTCACCAGCATTTTTTCGTCACCAGCATTTTTCGTGACCAGCATTTTTTGTGTCGCTACCAAAACGAAAATAAAATCCGAAAAAATCACTAAGTTTAGAGGCCAAAATCGTCCCCCCAAAACTTTGTAGTGGAGTATTTTTTTTTCACCATTGTGTCACTACCGAAACGTTTTTGTGTCACTACCGAAACGAAAGTTAAATCCGAAAAAATCACTAAGTTTGGAGGCCAAAATCGTCCCCCCAAAAACCTGTTAGGAGTACGTTTCAGAAGATTTAGAGTTTATTGGTAGTACTTTGTAGTGGATTTTCTTTTTTTTCACCATTGTGTCACTACCGAAACGTTTTTTTGTCGCTACCAAAACGAAAGTTAAATCCGAAAAAATCACTAAGTGTGGAGGCCAAAATCGTCCCCCCAAAAACCTGTTAGGAGTACGTTTCAGGCAATTTAGAGTTGATTGGTAGTACTTTGTAGTGGAGTAATTTTTTTTTTTCACCATTGTGTCACTACCGAAACGTTTTTTGTCACTACCGAAACGAAAGTTAAATCCGAAAAAATCACTAAGTGTGCAGGCCAAAATCGTCCCCCAAAAAACCTGTTAGGAGTACGTTTCAGAAGATTTAGAGTTTATTGGTAGTACTTTGTAGTGGATTTTTTTTTTTTCACCATTGTGTCACTACCGAAACGTTTTTTTGTCGCTACCAAAACGAAAGTTAAATCCAAAAAAATCACTAAGTGTGGAGGCCGAAATCGTCCCCCCAAAAACCTGTTAGGAGTACGTTTCAGGCAATTTAGAGTTGATTGGTAGTACTTTGTAGTGGAGTAAATTTTTTTTTTCACCATTGTGTCACTACCGAAACGTTTTTTGTCACTACCGAAACGAAAGTTAAATCCGAAAAAATCACTAAGTGTGCAGGCCAAAATCGTCCCCCAAAAAAACTGTTAGGAGTACGTTTCAGAAGATTTAGAGTTTATTGATAGTACTTTGTAGTGGATTTTTTTTTTTTCACCATTGTGTCACTACCGAAACGTTTTTTTGTCGCTACCAAAACGAAAGTTAAATCCGAAAAAATCACTAAGTGTGGAGGCCGAAATCGTCCCCCCAAAAACCTGTTAGGAGTACGTTTCAGGCAATTTAGAGTTGATTGGTAGTACTTTGTAGTGGAGTAAATTTTTTTTTTCACCATTGTGTCACTACCGAAACGTTTTTTGTCACTACCGAAACGAAAGTTAAATCCGAAAAAATCACTAAGTGTGCAGGCCAAAATCGTCCCCCAAAAAACCTGTTAGGAGTACGTTTCAGGCAATTTAGAGTTGATTGGTAGTACTTTGCAGTGGAGAATATATTTTTTTTCACCATTGTGTCACCAACATTTTTCGTCACCAGCATTTTTCGTCATTTTTCGTCACCAGCATTTTTTCGTCACCAGCATTTTTCGTCATTTTTCGTCACCAGCATTTTTTCGTCACCAGTATTTTTCGTCATTTTTCGTCACCAGCATTTTTCGTCATTTTTCGTCACCAGCATTTTTTCGTCACCAGCATTTTTCGTCATTTTTCGTCACCAGCATTTTTCGTCACCAGCATTTTTCGTCACCAGCATTTTTCGTCATTTTTCGTCACCAGCATTTTTTCGTCACCAGCATTTTTCGTCACCAGCATTTTTCGTCATTTTTCGTCACCAGCATTTTTCGCCATTTTTCGTCACCAGCATTTTTTCGTCACCAGCATTTTTCGTCACCAGCATTTTTTCGTCACCAGCATTTTTCGTCATTTTTCGTCACCAGCGCTTTTCGTCACCAGCATTTTTCGTAATTTTTCGTCACCAGCATTTTTCGTCACCAGCATTTTTTCGTCACCAGCATTTTTCGTCATTTTTCGTCACCAGCATTTTTTCGTCACCAGCATTTTTCGTCATTTTTCGTCACCAGCATTTTTCGTCATTTTTCGTCACCAGCATTTTTTCGTCACCAGCATTTTTCGTCATTTTTCGTCACCAGCATTTTTCGTCACCAGCATTTTTCGTCATTTTTCGTCACCAGCATTTTTTCGCCACCAGCATTTTTCGTCATTTTTCGTCACCAGCATTTTTCGTCACCAGCATTTTTTCGTCACCAGCATTTTTCGTCACCAGCATTTTTCGTCATTTTTCGTCACCAGCATTTTTCGTCATTTTTCGTCACCAGCATTTTTTCGTCACCATTATTTTTTCGTCACCAGCATTTTTTCGTCACCAGCATTTTTCGTCACCAGCATTTTTCGTCATTTTTCGTCACCAGCATTTTTTCGTCACCAGCATTTTTTCGTGACCAGCATTTTTCGTCACCAGCATTTTTTCGTCACCAGCATTTTTCGTCATTTTTTGTCACCAGCATTTTTTCGTCACCAGCATTTTTCGTCATTTTTCGTCACCAGCATTTTTTCGTCACCAGCATTTTTCGTCATTTTTCGTCACCAGCATTTTTCGTCACCAGCATTTTTTCGTCACCAGCATTTTTTCGTCACCAGCATTTTTCGTCATTTTTCGTCACCAGCATTTTTCGTCACCAGCATTTTTGTCACCAGAATTTTTCGTCATTTTTCGTCACCAGCATTTTTCGTCATTTTTCGTCACCAGCATTTTTCTCCATTTTTCGTCACCAGCATTTTTTCGTCACCAGCATTTTTCGTCATTTTTCGTCACCAGCATTTTTTCGTCACCAGGATTTTTCGTCACCAGCATTTTTCGTCATTTTTCGTCACCAGCATTTTTTCGTCACCAGCATTTTTTGTGACCAACATTTTTCGTCATTTTTCGTCACCAGCATTTTTCGTCACCAGCATTTTTCGTCATTTTTCGTCACCAGCATTTTTCGTCATTTTTCGTCACCAGCATTTTTCGTCATTTTTCGTCACCAGCATTTTTTCGTCACCAGCATTTTTCGTCATTTTTCGTCACCAGCATTTTTTCGTCACCAGCATTTTTTCGTCACCAGCATTTTTTCGTCACCAGCATTTTTCGTCATTTTTCGTCACCAGCATTTTTTCGTCACCAGCATTTTTCGTCATTTTTCGTCACCAGCATTTTTTCGTGACCAGCATTTTTCGTGACCAGCATTTTTCGTCACCAGCATTTTTCGTCATTTTTCGTCACCAGCATTTTTTCGTCACCAGCATTTTTCGTCACCAGCATTTTTCGTCACCAGCATTTTTTCGTCACCAGCATTTTTCGTCACCAGCATTTTTCGTCATTTTTCGTCACCAGCATTTTTTCGTCACCAGCATTTTTCGTCATTTTTCGTCACCAGCATTTTTTCGTCACCAGCATTTTTCGTGACCAGCATTTTTCGTCATTTTTCGTCACCAGCATTTTTTCGTCACCAGCATTTTTCGTCATTTTTCGTCACCAGTTTCGTCACCAGCATTTTTCGTCACCAGCACTTTTCGTCACCAGCATTTTTCATCATTTTTCGTCGCCAGCATTTTTTCGTCATTTTTTGTCACCATTATTTTTTCGTCACCAGCATTTTTCGTCATTTTTCGTCACCAGCATTTTTTCGTCACCAGCATTTTTCGTCATTTTTCGTCACCAGCATTCTTTCGTCACCAGCATTTTTCGTCACCAGCATTTTTTCGTCACCAGCATTTTTCGTCATTTTTCGTCACCAGCATTTTTCATCATTTTTCGTCACCAGCATTTTTTCGTCACCAGCATTTTTCGTCATTTTTCGTCACCAGCATTTTTCGTCACCAGCATTTTTCGTCATTTTTCGTCATCAGCATTTTTCGTCATTTTTCGTCACCAGCATTTTTCGTCACCAGCATTTTTCGTCATTTTTCGTCACCAGCATTTTTTCGTCACCAGCATTTTTCGTCATTTTTCGTCACCAGCATTTTTCGATTTCGATTTAAACGATTTGTATCTTTATAGATATCGTTACAGTTTTAGTGGTTGGTGTGAACGCTGCTTTACACCTTCAAGTGTCCTGTTAGTGTTACGTACAGGTTTTTTCGTCACCAGCATTTTTTCGTCACCAGCATTTTTTCGTCACCAGCATTTTTTCGTCACCAGCATTTTTCGGCATTTTTCGTCACCAGCATTTTTCGTCACCAGCATTTTGCGTCATTTTTCGTCACCAGCATTTTTTCGTCACCAGCATTTTTTGTCATTTTTCGTCACCAGCATTTTTTCGTCACCAGCATTTTTCGTCATTTTTCGTCACCAGCATTTTTTCGTCACCAGCATTGTTCGTCATTTTTCGTCCAGCCTGATCACCAGAGAATTAGTATACATTGCACGGATTTGTGCACGTCATTCCGTGCATAGTCGCCTAGAAACCCCCAAATTCCGTGCATATGTACGGGGAGTCCCACCGTGGGCGTAACCAGTCGCAACCTGGAAAAACCAGGAAGTAGAGCAGTCCCCACAACAAAATTTACGATTCTGTGCCTATCGGTACGTAACTCAAACGCCGCTGAGTAGGCTCAAGGGAATGTCGCTATGTTCAGGACGGCAACTCGCGCACTTTAGCGCGCTCGGCGGTCCTACACAAAGCGACAATTCCCTTGAGACTGCGCGGCTCCGAAATGGTTTAGTCACAATGGGGGAGATGCGAGGCGGCTATACACGGAATTTGTGGTTTTCCAGTACGGATTTTG
This sequence comes from Gymnoscopelus microlampas, assembly GCF_963454915.1. Classification (NCBI taxonomy): domain Eukaryota; kingdom Metazoa; phylum Chordata; class Actinopteri; order Myctophiformes; family Myctophidae; genus Gymnoscopelus; species Gymnoscopelus microlampas. Next base: position 52,538,610 of record NC_139962.1, on the reverse strand, counting down.
AGAAACGCTGAAAAACGTTCAATGAGAACGTTTCCTCTGGCGATCGGGTTGTTTTCGTCACCAGCATTTTTCGTCATTTTTCGTCATTTTTCGTCACCAGCATTTTTTCGTCACCAGCATTTTTTCGTCACCAGCATTTTTTCGTCACCAGCATTTTTCGTCATTTTTCGTCACCAGCATTTTTTCGTCACCAGCATTTTTCGTCATTTTTCGTCACCATCATTTTTCGTCATTTTTCATCACCAGCATTTTTTCGTCACCAGCATTTTTTCGTCACCAGCATTTTTCGTCATTTTTCGTCACCAGCATTTTTTCGTCACCAGCATTTTTCGTCACCAGCATTTTTCGTCATTTTTTGTCACCAGCATTTTTTCGTCACCAGCATTTTTCGTGACCAGCATTTTTCGTCATTTTTCGTCACCAGCATTTTCGTCATTTTTCGTCACCAGCATTGTTTCGTCACCAGCATTTTTCGTCACCAGCATTTTTCGTCATTTTTCGTCACCAGCATTTTTTCGTCACCAGCATTTTTCGTCATTTTTCGTCACCAGCATTTTTTCGTCACCAGCATTTTTTCGTCACCAGCATTTTTCGACATTTTTCGTCACCAACATTTTTTCGTCACCAGCATTTTTCGTCATTTTTCGTCACCAGCGTTGTTTCGTCACCAGCATTTTTCGTCACCAGCATTTTTCGTCATTTTTCGTCACCAGCATTTTTTCGTCACCAGCATTTTTCGTCATTTTTCGTCACCAGCATTGTTTCGTCACCAGCATTTTTCGTGACCAGCATTTTTCGTCATTTTTCGTCACCAGCATTTTTTCGTCACCAGCATTTTTCGTCATTTTTCGTCACCAGCATTGTTTCGTCACCAGCATTTTTCGTCACCAGCATTTTTCGTCATTTTTCGTCACCAGCATTTTTTCGTCACCAGCATTTTTCGTCATTTTTCGTCACCAGCATTTTTTCGTCACCAGCATTTTTTCGTCACCAGCATTTTTTCGTCACCAGCATTTTTCGACATTTTTCGTCACCAACATTTTTTCGTCACCAGCATTTTTCGTCATTTTTCGTCACCAGCGTTGTTTCGTCACCAGCATTTTTCGTCACCAGCATTTTCGTCATTTTTCGTCACCAGCATTTTTTCGTCACCAGCATTTTTCGTCATTTTTCGTCACCAGCATTTTTTCGTCACCAGCATTTTTCGTCATTTTTCGTCACCAGCATTTTTTCGTCACCAGCATTTTTTCGTCACCAGCATTTTTTCGTCACCAGCATTTTTCGACATTTTTCGTCACCAACATTTTTTCGTCACCAGCATTTTTCGTCATTTTTCGTCACCAGCGTTGTTTCGTCACCAGCATTTTTCGTCACCAGCATTTTTCGTCACCAGCATTTTTCGTCATTTTTCGTCACCAGCATTTTTTCGTCACCAGCATTTTTTCGTCACCAGCATTTTTCGTCATTTTTCGTCACCAGCATTTTTTCGTCACCAGCATTTTTTCGTCACCAGCATTTTTTCGTCACCAGCATTTTTCGTCATTTTTCGTCACCAGCATTTTTTCGTCACCAGCATTTTTCGACATTTTTCGTCACCAGCATTTTTTCGTCACCAGCATTTTTCGTCACCAGCATTTTTCGTCATTTTTCGTCACCAGCATTTTTTAGTCACCAGCATTTTTCGTCATTTTTCGTCACCAGCATTTTTCGTCATTTTTCGTCACCAGCATTTTTCGTCATTTTTCGTCACCAGCATTTTTTCGCCACCAGCATTTTTCGTGACCAGCATTTTTCGTCATTTTTCGTCACCAGCATTTTTTCGTCACCAGCATTTTTCGTCATTTTTCGTCACCAGTTTCGTCACCAGCATTTTTCGTCACCAGCATTTTTCATCATTTTTCGTCACCAGCATTTTTTCGTAATTTTTCGTCACCAGCATTTTTTCGTCACCAGCATTTTTCGTCATTTTTCGTCACCAGCATTTTTTCGTCACCAGCATTTTTCGTCATTTTTCGTCACCAGCATTTTTTCGTCACCAGCATTTTTCGTCACCAGCATTTTTTCGTCACCAGCATTTTTCGTCATTTTTCGTCACCAGCATTTTTCATCATTTTTCGTCACCAGCATTTTTTCGTCACCAGCATTTTTCGTCATTTTTCGTCACCAGCATTTTTCATCATTTTTCGTCACCAGCATTTTTTCGTCACCAGCATTTTTCGTCATTTTTCGTCACCAGCATTTTTCGTCACCAGCATTTTTCGTCATTTTTCGTCATCAGCATTTTTTCGTCACCAGCATTTTTCGTCATTTTTCGTCACCAGCATTTTTCGTCATTTTTCGTCACCAGCATTTTTTCGTCACCAGCATTTTTCGTCATTTTTCGTCACCAGCATTTTTTCGTCACCAGCATTTTTCGTCACCAGCATTTTCCGTCATTTTTCGTCACCAGCATTTTTGCGTCACCAGCATTTTTTGTCATTTTTCTTCACCAGCATTTTTTCGTCACCAGCATTTTTCGTCATTTTTCGTCACCAGCATTTTTTCGTCACCAGCATTGTTCGTCATTTTTCGTCCAGCCTGATCGCCAGAGAATTAGTATACATTGCACGGATTTGTGCACGTCATTCCGTGCATAGTCGCCTAGAAACCCCCAAATTCCGTGCATATGTACGGGGAGTCCCACCGTGGGCGTAACCAGTCGCAACCTGGAAAAACCAGGAAGTAGAGCAGTCCCCACAACAAAATTTACGATTCTGTGCCTATCGGTACGTAACTCAAACGCCGCTGAGTAGGCTCAAGGGAATGTCGCTATGTTCAGGACGGCAACTCGCGCGCTTTAGCGCGCTCGGCGGTCCTACACAAAGCGACAATTCCCTTGAGACTGCGCGGCTCCGAAATGGTTTAGTCACAATGGGGGAGATGCGAGGCGGCTATGCACGGAATTTGTGGTTTTCCAGTACGGATTTTGAGAAACGCTGAAAAACGTTCAATGAGAACGTTTCCTCTGGCGATCGGGTTGTTTTCGTCACCAACATTTTTCGTCATTTTTCGTCATTTTTCGTCATTTTTCGTCATTTTTCGTCACCAGCATTTTTTCGTCACCAGCATTTTTTCGTCACCAGCATTTTTCGTCATTTTTCGTCACCAGCATTTTTTCGTCACCAGCATTTTTCGTCATTTTTCGTCACCATCATTTTTCGTCATTTTTCATCACCAGCATTTTTTCGTCACCAGCATTTTCCGTCATTTTTCGTCACCAGCATTTTTTCGTCACCAGCATTTTTCGTCAGCAGCATTTTTCGTCATTTTTTGTCACCAGCATTTTTTCGTCACCAGCATTTTTCGTGACCAGCATTTTTCGTCATTTTTCGTCACCAGCATTTTTTCGTCACCAGCATTTTTCGTCATTTTTCGTCACCAGCATTGTTTCGTCACCAGCATTTTTCGTCATTTTTCGTCACCAGCATTTTTTCGTCACCAGCATTTTTCGTCATTTTTCGTCACCAGCATTTTTTCGTCACCAGCATTTTTTCGTCACCAGCATTTTTCGACATTTTTCGTCACCAACATTTTTTCGTCACCAGCATTTTTCGTCATTTTTCGTCACCAGCGTTGTTTCGTCACCAGCATTTTTCGTCACCAGCATTTTTCGTCATTTTTCGTCACCAGCATTTTTTCGTCACCAGCATTGTTTCGTCACCAGCATTTTTCGTGACCAGCATTTTTCGTCATTTTTCGTTACCAGCATTGTTTCGTCACCAGCATTTTTCGTCACCAGCATTTTTCGTCATTTTTCGTCACCAGCATTTTTTCGTCACCAGCATTTTTCGTCATTTTTCGTCACCAGCATTTTTTCGTCACCAGCATTTTTTCGTCACCAGCATTTTTCGACATTTTTCGTCACCAACATTTTTTCGTCACCAGCATTTTTCGTCACCAGCATTTTTTCGTCACCAGCATTTTTCGTCATTTTTCGTCACCAGCATTTTTTCGTCACCAGCATTTTTTCGTCACCAGCATTTTTCGACATTTTTCGTCACCAACATTTTTTCGTCACCAGCATTTTTCGTCACCAGCATTTTTTCGTCACCAGCATTTTTCGTCATTTTTCGTCACCAGCATTTTTTCGTCACCAGCATTTTTCGTCATTTTTCGTCACCAGCATTTTTTCGTCACCAGCATTTTTCGTGACCAGCATTTTTCGTCATTTTTCGTCACCAGAATGTTTTCGTCACCAGCATTTTTCGTCATTTTTCGTCACCAGCATTTTTCATCATTTTTCGTCACCAGCATTTTTCGTCATTTTTCGTCACCAGCATTGTTTCGTCACCAGCATTTTTCGTCACCAGCATTTTTCGTCATTTTTCGTCACCAGCATTTTTTCGTCACCAGCATTTTTCGTCACCAGCATTTTTCGTCATTTTTCGTCACCAGCATTTTTCGTCATTTTTCGTCACCAGCATTTTTCATCATTTTTCGTCACCAGCATTTTTCGTCATTTTTCGTCACCAGCATTGTTTCGTCACCAGCATTTTTCGTCACCAGCATTTTTCGTCATTTTTCGTCACCAGCATTTTTTCGTCAACAGCATTTTTCGTCATTTTTCGTCACCAGCATTTTTTCGTCACCAGCATTTTTTCGTCACCAGCATTTTTCGTCATTTTTCGTCACCAGCATTTTTTCGTCACCAGCATTTTTTCGTCACCAGCATTTTTTCGTCACCAGCATTTTTCGTCATTTTTCGTCATTTTTCGTCACCAGCATTTTTTCGTCACCAGCATTTTTTCGTCACCAGCATTTTTCGTCATTTTTCGTCACCAGCATTTTTTCGTCACCAGCATTTTTCGTCATTTTTCGTCACCAGCATTTTTTCGTCACCAGCATTTTTCGTCATTTTTCGTCACCAGCATTTTTTCGTCACCAGCATTTTTCGACATTTTTCGTCACCAGCATTTTTTCGTCACCAGCATTTTTCGTCACCAGCATTTTTCGTCATTTTTCGTCACCAGCATTTTTTCGTCACCAGCATTTTTTCGTCACCAGCATTTTTCGTCATTTTTCGTCACCAGCATTTTTCGTCATTTTTCGTCACCAGCATTTTTCATCATTTTTCGTCACCAGCATTTTTCGTCATTTTTCGTCACCAGCATTGTTTCGTCACCAGCATTTTTCGTCACCAGCATTTTTCGTCATTTTTCGTCACCAGCATTTTTTCGTCAACAGCATTTTTCGTCATTTTTCGTCACCAGCATTTTTTCGTCACCAGCATTTTTTCGTCACCAGCATTTTTCGTCATTTTTCGTCACCAGCATTTTTTCGTCACCAGCATTTTTTCGTCACCAGCATTTTTTCGTCACCAGCATTTTTCGTCATTTTTCGTCATTTTTCGTCACCAGCATTTTTTCGTCACCAGCATTTTTTCGTCACCAGCATTTTTCGTCATTTTTCGTCACCAGCATTTTTTCGTCACCAGCATTTTTCGTCATTTTTCGTCACCAGCATTTTTTCGTCACCAGCATTTTTCGTCATTTTTCGTCACCAGCATTTTTTCGTCACCAGCATTTTTCGACATTTTTCGTCACCAGCATTTTTTCGTCACCAGCATTTTTCGTCACCAGCATTTTTCGTCATTTTTCGTCACCAGCATTTTTTCGTCACCAGCATTTTTTCGTCACCAGCATTTTTCGTCATTTTTCGTCACCAGCATTTTTCGTCATTTTTCGTCACCAGCATTTTTCGTCATTTTTCGTCACCAGCATTTTTTCGCCACCAGCATTTTTCGTCACCAGCATTTTTTCGTCACCAGCATTTTTCGTCACCATTTTTCGTCATTTTTCGTCACCAGCATTTTTTCGTCACCAGCATTTTTTCGTCACCAGCATTTTTCGTCATTTTTCGTCACCAGCATTTTTCGTCATTTTTCGTCACCAGCATTTTTTCGTCATTTTTCGTCACCAGCATTTTTTCGTCACCAGCATTTTTCGTAACCATTTTTCGTCATTTTTCGTCACCAGCATTTTTTCGTCATTTTTCGTCACCAGCATTTTTTCGTCACCAGCATTTTTCGTGACCAGCATTTTTCGTCATTTTTCGTCACCAGAATTTTTTCGTCACCAGCATTTTTCGTCATTTTTCGTCACCAGCATTTTTTCGTCACCAGCATTTTTCGTCACCAGCATTTTTCGTCATTTTTCGTCACCAGAATGTTTTCGTCACCAGCATTTTTCGTCATTTTTCGTCACCAGCATTTTTTTGTCACCAGCATTTTTCGTCACCAGCATTTTTCGTCATTTTTCGTCACCAGCATTTTTTCGTCACCAGCATTTTTTCGTCACCAGCATTTTTCGTCATTTTTCGTCATTTTTCGTCACCAGCATTTTTTCGTCACCAGCATTTTTCGTCATTTTTCGTCACCAGCATTTTTTCGTCACCAGCATTTTTCGACATTTTTCGTCACCAGCATTTTTTCGTCACCAGCATTTTTCGTCACCAGCATTTTTCGTCATTTTTCGTCACCAGCATTTTTTCGTCACCAGCATTTTTTCGTCACCAGCATTTTTCGTCATTTTTCGTCACCAGCATTTTTCGTCATTTTTCGTCACCAGCATTTTTCGTCATTTTTCGTCACCAGCATTTTTTCGCCACCAGCATTTTTCGTCACCAGCATTTTTTCGTCACCAGCATTTTTCGTCACCATTTTTCGTCATTTTTCGTCACCAGCATTTTTTCGTCACCAGCATTTTTTCGTCACCAGCATTTTTCGTCATTTTTCGTCACCAGCATTTTTCGTCATTTTTCGTCACCAGCATTTTTTCGTCATTTTTCGTCACCAGCATTTTTTCGTCACCAGCATTTTTCGTAACCATTTTTCGTCATTTTTCGTCACCAGCATTTTTTCGTCATTTTTCGTCACCAGCATTTTTTCGTCACCAGCATTTTTCGTGACCAGCATTTTTCGTCATTTTTCGTCACCAGAATTTTTTCGTCACCAGCATTTTTCGTCATTTTTCGTCACCAGCATTTTTTCGTCACCAGCATTTTTCGTCACCAGCATTTTTCGTCATTTTTCGTCACCAGAATTTTTTCGTCACCAGCATTTTTCGTCATTTTTCGTCACCAGCATTTTTTTGTCACCAGCATTTTTCGTCACCAGCATTTTTCGTCATTTTTCGTCACCAGCATTTTTTCGTCACCAGCATTTTTTCGTCACCAGCATTTTTCGTCATTTTTCGTCATTTTTCGTCACCAGCATTTTTTCGTCACCAGCATTTTTCGTCATTTTTCGTCACCAGCATTTTTTCGTCACCAGCATTTTTCGACATTTTTCGTCACCAGCATTTTTTCGTCACCAGCATTTTTCGTCACCAGCATTTTTCGTCATTTTTCGTCACCAGCATTTTTTCGTCACCAGCATTTTTTCGTCACCAGCATTTTTCGTCATTTTTCGTCACCAGCATTTTTCGTCATTTTTCGTCACCAGCATTTTTCGTCATTTTTCGTCACCAGCATTTTTTCGCCACCAGCATTTTTCGTCACCAGCATTTTTTCGTCACCAGCATTTTTCGTCACCATTTTTCTTAATTTTTCGTCACCAGCATTTTTTCGTCACCAGCATTTTTTCGTCACCAGCATTTTTCGTCATTTTTCGTCACCAGCATTTTTCGTCATTTTTCGTCACCAGCATTTTTTCGTCATTTTTCGTCACCAGCATTTTTTCGTCACCAGCATATTTCGTAACCATTTTTCGTCATTTTTCGTCACCAGCATTTTTTCGTCATTTTTCGTCACCAGCATTTTTTCGTCACCAGCATTTTTCGTGACCAGCATTTTTCGTCATTTTTCGTCACCAGAATTTTTTCGTCACCAGCATTTTTCGTCATTTTTCGTCACCAGCATTTTTTCGTCACCAGCATTTTTCGTCACCAGCATTTTTCGTCATTTTTCGTCACCAGAATTTTTTCGTCACCAGCATTTTTCGTCATTTTTCGTCACCAGCATTTTTTCGTCACCAGCATTTTTCGTCACCAGCATTTTTCGTCATTTTTCGTCACCAGCATTTTTTCGTCACCAGCATTTTTCGTGACCAGCATTTTTCGTCATTTTTCGTCACCAGAATTTTTTCGTCACCAGCATTTTTCGTCATTTTTCGTCACCAGCATTTTTCGTCATTTTTCGTCACCAGCATTTTTTCGTCACCAGCATTTTTCGTCATTTTTCGTCACCAGCATTTTTTCGTCACCAGCATTTTTCGTCATTTTTAGTCACCAGCATTTTTCATCATTTTTCGTCACCAGCATTTTTTCGTCATTTTTCGTCACCAGCATTTTTCGTCACTAGCATTTTTCCGCCACCAGCATTTTTCGTCATTTTTCGTCACCAGCATTTTTCGTCATTTTTCGTCACCAGCATTTTTTCGTCACCAGCATTTTTCGTCATTTTTCGTCACCAGCATTTTTTCGTCACCAGCATTTTTCGTCATTTTTCGTCACCAGCATTTTTCGTCATTTTTCGTCACCAGCATTTTTTCGTCACCAGCATTTTTCGTCATTTTTCGTCACCAGCATTTTTCGATTTCGATTTAAACGATTTGTATCTTTATAGATATCGTTACAGTTTTAGTGGTTGGTGTGAACGCTGCTTTACACCTTCAAGTGTCCTGTCAGTGTTACGTACAGGTGGCCAGTGACTTTGACCAGTTACACTTTCAAAACCTTTGCATCATGCATGTCACACAAACAGATGTGATGCGTTTTGTTGATATAACAAGTTTGTCCTATCCACAAATCCACATCATCAAAACCATTGGTGTTGTGTGCCGCATTCTGTTTGTGTGACATGCATGATGCAAAGGTTTTGAAAGTGAAACTGGCCACCTACTGTAATAGTCAATTAAAGTTCTACGGTTCAGGAGATCATTGTTTGAAAAGAAATTGTCACCTGTTCAGACAAAAATAATGTATCCTACTTTAACCACATTAACCCTGGCATATCCCTACTGTAGGAGCCGATCTACAATAGGCCACATGTATGTGCCACGTCTAATGTCCCCGTCAGTGTGCTTTGTCACCCTCTACAGACATGGATTCCATTTGGTTCCATTTGTACACTCTCAGAGTTACACACTCGTAAGGGGCCATTTGGAAACCCCTTAAGGAACCATGAGGGTCCCTCGTCCCTGGGCCACATCTTAGAGCCACTTGGTGCAGCTGGCCATATATGTTAGTGCACGGTGGAATTGTAGTGTAGCAGAGTGTTTCCAGTGAGCCAACATGCACAATATCAACACCCTGACCTCTGTTTGAGCAGAACAGAACATTAGTATCATTGGCAACACCTGTGAATGTCTTCACTTTAAAAAGCCTTGACTGGGAGCTTCTTTTTTTTTAATGTGCAGAATTTATTATTTCTTATAGATATCAGACTTTTATCTCATCAGGCTGTGAGCCACTCTGCTACATATACATGATGCAACATGTTGTGAGCTTGTAGATCTGCTATTTACAAAAAGAATCTCGGCAGAAATTGGAAAGAAATTGCAATATAGTTAAATCCGAAAAAATGGTGTGGAGGCCAAAATCGTCCCCCCAAAAACCTGTTAGGAGTACGTTTCAGGCAATTTAGAGTTGATTGGTAGTACTTTGCAGTGGAGAATATTTTTTTTTTCACCATTGTGTCACTACCGAAACGTTTTTTTTGTCACTACCGAAACCAAAGTTAAATCCGAAAAAATCACTAAGTTTGGAGGCCAAAATCGTCCCCCCAAAAACCTGTTAGGAGTACGTTTCAGGCAATTTAGAGTTGATTGGTAGTACTTTGTAGTGGAGTAAACTTTTTTTTCACCATTGTGTCACTACCGAAACGTTTTTGTGTCACTACCGAAACGAAAGTTAAATCCCAAAAAATCACTAAGTGTGTAGGCCAAAATCATCCCCCCAAAAACCTGTTAGGAGTAGGCTACGTTTCAGGCAATTTAGAGTTGATTGGTAGTACTTTGTAGTGGAGTATTTTTTTTTTTTCGTCATTATGTCACTACCGAAACGTTTTTGTGTCGCTACCAAAACGAAAGTTAAATCCGAAAAAATCACTAAGTGTAGAGGCCAAAATCGTCCCCCCAAAACTTTGTAGTGGAGTATTTTTTTTTTTACCATTGTGTCACAACCGAAACGAAAGTTAAATCCGAAAAAATCACTGAGTTGTGGAGGCCAAAATCGTCCCCCCAAAAACCTGTTAGGAGTACGTTTCAGGCAATTTAGAGTTGATTGGTAGTACTTTGTAGTGGAGTAATTTTTTTTTTCACCATTGTGTCACTACCAAAACGTTTTTTGTCACTACCGAAACGAAAGTTAAATCCGAAAAAATTACTAAGTGTGGAGGCCAAAATAATCTTTTATCACAACATTTCAGGTAAACATACAACAGGACAAAGGTGAAAAAGGTCAGCAGGGCACCCCAGGGAGTTGAACCCCGTCCCGCTAAAGCAGGAGTACCATACTACCAGCGCCTTTTGCTTTTTGACACATGATTGGGCGACTAATATCTACAGACAGAGTTTAGGCTTAGTTTGGACCATTAGAGACGGACAGAAATCTAAGAAAAAAGCTTAAGAGGGCTGCAGTGTTCTTAAAGTCTGTGTAAGATACATGGTAGGAAGGTGCTCTTTGGTTAGAAAAGGGGGGAGCCTTCAAAGTTTAAAAAGCTTTCATATAGAGGCTAGCTCATCTTTGAGCAATAAAAGCCAACATGTTTCGGCCTTTATGGCCTTCTTCAGGCATGTTCTTGATGATTGGGCATAATGTGTTCATATTATAATGCCAACTAGTGTAATATATAGATATGCAGACAGAGTTAAGGCTTTGGACTGATAGAGATCTGTTGATGTGAATACATGTTCATGTGTGCTACAGCAGTGGTTGTAAAACGTTTTCAAGTCAAGTTAATATTCATTCCTTTGCTCATTGTTTGTGAGTTATGTCGGTTCATGTCAAATGTAAAAGTGTCCTGTAAGTCCGTATGGGCGGGGCTTCCTTGGAAGGATGACACTTTAACAAAGAAAAATCAATCAATCATGTACTGTATGAAAAGGTTTTGAAAAACTTTCTAAAAGATCTACAGATCATGTCAATTGCTGATCTTGTAGATCTGCTATTTTCAAACGGTTGATGTATACAGGTTTGAAGTGGCTACACAGATTTTGATGCTATATTAACACAAAGTGAGAATCACAGTGTTATTGTTTACTTTGATTACAGGTTGATCAGTAAACACTGAAGGAGAGCTGTGATGGTTCTTTTCTTCATGTTCTGTTGATCTGTGATGTACAAACTGTATTCACATCAGTGTTGATTTTGACAGCAAATTTTGATTTAGTTTTAGTCACAGTCTTTTGAATAGAATTCCATATTTTAGTCATCTGAAATGTTTTTGTCTAGTTTTAGTAGACTAAATATAATATTATAGTCGAATAAATCTACAGTTGATTTAGTCACCACCTTGATGGTGTCGTAATGGCTGATTTCACACCTGGTTGCATGCTGAAAATAGCCGATCTACAGCTCACAACGCGTCGCACTGCGACGCGTTGTGAGCTTGTAGATCGGCTATTTTCAGAGGCAACACCCAAGCGCAACTAAACATGAAATGACTTGCTTTTTACTGGATCAACACTGATTCACTCGCAGTGAAAGAACAAGCAAGGAAATGGAAGCCAAGTCAGGGTAGGATGAAAGATGGACTACTGCGTGAAACGGATCTGTTCCGCAAGGTGGCTTGGTGGTTATGTCCTCATACCCTTTTGCCATGGTCTGGAACAGCAATATTAAAGGTTACATTTTCTTTTTCTTTCAGCGAGTTCCCATCACGGCTGCACCTTCCTCGATCATCACCTGCTTGTCTCTCTCAGCACACCCTAAATTTGCTATTTGTCTTGCGTTTCAGCATCCTTCTCCCTCCGCCGCAGATAAACCATCTCTACCTCACCTCTCGCTTTATCCACCTCTCTTGCTTTATCGTCTAACCTTCTAACCTGGGCTTATACTCAAACGTAGTCATTTCTGTTCTCATCCCTCCATGTTGCTTCTAATGAGAATCGTAGCATTTTCAATCCGGCCGCCTCTAGTTCTTTGCCCTCTACTAACATGACCACTTGCCCGGTGATTTATTGACTATGGTTCACATAATTTATTTTCTGATATTGCACTAACATGTTTGTGCTGTCTTTTTCAGGTCATGTATGCCAGGGATGTGTGGTTGGAGGATGGAAAGGAGACAGAGGGTACAATTCCTAATAATTGGATCGACAGGGGTAAGGGAACCATTAGATGGCCAAATGCCAAACAAACACAACTTACAAGATGAGAAAGGACCCCCAGGAGGACTGGCTGACGTCCCAGTTAGTCAAGATAAAGATGACTTCAGGCAGGTTTTGTTTTTGGATCATTTACTCAATAATTCAAGTACAAATAGTTAAATCAATGTTTACAGTTGAATTGTATAACTTCTAGTTAAAGCTTATGAATGTGACAACTACAACCTGACCAGCCAAGCAGAGGAGGAAGAGGAGGATGTGGATGTGGTGATAAGAGGGAAGAGGAAACCTGTTAAAAGACAAGATGATGACTGATGTAGAGTTCATATGTTTCTCAAGTAACTTCTAAATATGAAATGTGTTAACAGAAACTGGGCCTCACATTGTAGACCATTCATGTTTTATATGACGTTTTGGAGCATTATGGGTAACTTTCTTCTATAATCAATTTATAAGTCCAATGTCAAAAATGACAATAAAATGCTTTAATAAGGCTGTCTATTTTAGATATGGATATGTTTATTTTTACTTTATATTGCAGCCGTATAGGTGCCCTCCTTTCCTATCGCACCAAGGAAGTTGCAGTCCAGCCAGGACAACAATGTGTTACTCAATGCTTGTTGAGTATTGATGTCAATTTATGAAATATGATAATGATGTATTGGGTACACACAACATGAAATCAGTTACAAGCTGATTGTTATGTTTCAGACTCTGAAAATCAAGCCCTGGATGCCCTGGTGGATGTCGTGGTGGACACCATGTCTGTCGAGTTAAAGCATGCTGAGGGGTCTTGGCACAGGGAAATGTCTACACACAGTGAGTATGAATCACATTTAAGCACCTTAAGTCACCTTTTGTTTACAAATCAATATTTGGTATCTAAGAACATTCTTTGTCATGCAAGTGTAGCACCTCGGAGCAGAGAAATGTCCACATCCCGTGAGTATTCACTTTCTCCATTGCACCAACACATTTTAAGTACAGTCAGTACAAGGTGTTACATGTTGTGCATACTAAAGAAATCATTACCATACCTAATTCACAAGCGATGAGTAAGTAGTTACAGGCTCAATGTGTTGAACTATGTGTATCAGAGGAGATGTGTGATTGTCAACATCTAAGACCAACCAGTAGGGGTAGTCTTTTTCAGTGTGACATGGTATTGTAGTAGTATTATGTCCAAGCATTAAGTCTTTAGTGATGGCTCCAGCCATCAGGCACAGTGATGGCTCCAGACACAGTGTCAGATACCGGCACAGCATCAGGTCCAGGACCAGCCACGACTCCAGGTACAGCAACAGCTCGGAGGCACTCTGTCAGGTCCAGACATGATGACAGGTCCCACCGCAGTGATGGGTCGAGGAACACGGTCAGGTCCAGACATGACAGATCCAGGGACACGGTCAGGCATGGTGAGTTGTCCAAAGGCCCCAAGTAATCAAAACCTTTACAATTCAGCAAGTAGTATCGTGCACCCCTAATTGTTACAATATGACATATTTATTATTTCTCATCTAATGTATAGTCATCTGTCTTGGAAAGTTTTAATGCAAAAATATCACTTTGTAATTTCTAAAATGTACTTTTGTTCTTATTACAGGTGCTATGCAGTGACTGAGAGGCCAGCATGGGCATTCCCATTGCCAACACAAGGTAAGTTCTGAGCTATTTCAATGAAGACACTTAATTTGCAACCCTTCTCTCTTCTGCCCATTCTCTCCTTTCTTCCTTTACTGTTCTCTCTGTCTCCTCTCCTATCGGGACACAAAAACTGCTCTTCAATTATATCAGTGTTTTGTATCATTGTAGGGTGGTGTCTATAACATTTCTCTGTGTTAATGTACACTTACTTATTTTTCAGTATACCAGAAGAAAGTCCTGACCATATCAATATTCATTAAAGAACCTGCCTCTTCAGCGGCCAGTCATGTTGAGAGAATGGAGGACTTCCAGAGAGAGGAGCAACTCCTCAGTGATGTCCAAGCTTTTAATACCCTGGTAGGCTTTTCAAGAGTCTGGAAGTAATGAACAGCATAAGATGCACTCGCACACTTTTTACGTTCCTCTGGGATATGTCAGTGAAAGTTTTCATGGACTTATTCCAACAGGTGCTGCAACTTTCCCGTAATGGAGGGAAGGACGTGAAGGACTGTGTCCACAAAGTTCTTGACAGGTATGTTTCAACATACACTATGAATTAACCCCTGTGTGATGTTTGGGTGCGCTGTGGTTTTCAATGTCTGAACACTTATTTGGTTAATTCTTCTAGATGAGGGCCTGACTGCATGTTTCCATTAATTTGCCTTTTTTTTCTAGCTTAACATCTGAACCCTCTGTTATGTCATGTCAATGACATAATGGTTGAACATTAAGTGAAAATTAGTAGTATAAAGGGTTTATACCATGTTTTACAATAAATCCTAATCCTACTACATTAAATGTAATTTGTTTTTCTTCAGGCTCTTCAGTAACAGTCTGATGGCACAGTTGAACATGAAGGGGAAGGTGGAAAAAGAGAAGACTGCGACTTTTAGCACAATACAAGGTAAGCCCATATTTCATGTTGACCAATGACAAATCTAAATGTAATTGTGTAAAACATGTCCTTCCCTGTTGACATAAAAAAATACAATGCCAACTGTCTACCGTTACCGTTGCTATCATAACATTTTAAATAACTGTGGTGGTTAGGTGTAGAAGGGAGATGGCTTTGTATTAAACTAGTTGTGGATGTACAGGCAACACATTTTTGCGTGTCAATATGGAGACTCACAATCAGTTTTATTGTCACTTCCACAATACACACTAGGCATACAGGGGAGCAAAATACCATTCTCCACAACTCATGGTGCACATTAAAAAGAGGCAAACATTAAAAAGTAAAGAGCAGACAACATTGGTAAAAAGTGCTGATGCATTCAAAGTGCAATATAGATACAGTACTATTCAAAGTGCTATCCATCTTTCAAGATGTTGGTTTTGGGGGCAATATATGGCGAGCATGGGTTCAGGGTTCTGATGGTTTGGGGCAGCTGTTGGATGACCTGCTTGTGCTTCCCCCTGAGCTCTTGAACCTCCTACCAGATGGCAGGAGTTCAATCGAGCTGTGTATTATGTCGATAGGGACTAGGACAGCATGTTGCCGTTGCACATTTTTATTGTCTTTTTCTACTATGCAGATGCAGTCATGAAATTCGACCCAGAAGCCACAGAGGACCTCATAAGGCAGCATGCCGCAGACCACCTCAAGCATGCTCCAGCGAGAAGGGGAGGCGGAGGACACACAGCAGGCACTCAGGACTGATTTAACTTGAACTTTCACTGTCCATTGTGGGGGATCTTAGTGTCACAGTATTGTACAGTATTGTGTAATTTGAACTTGTGTTCTGTTCAACGAAGTAGCTCTGGTTGGACCTTACCCTGGTAGCTCACTGGCTATTCAGTACAGCACTTGTTTAATATTTTTCAGTTGTTGTGGAACCGGCCCAAGCAAAAAGGGTGTCCCTGCAAAGTAGGCTGTGCTATTATGTTTTATTATTATTTTATTTTCATTCGACTAGTGACGTGGACTTGGACTTGACTTGGACTTAGCCCCCCTCGGACATACCTGTGGACTACACCAGGTACAAATGACTTTTTTGTTGCTCTCCCTCATGGAGCTACTTGCGGATTATACCAGGGTCAGTCCACCCTAGGTGGACACGCACTGACCTTTTGCACCTTAATCCCATGTATAACGCACTGACCTTTTTCTCTAAGCACCTTAACGTCCATAGGTATATCATGCACAGTATACATACATTGCTGCTATGCTCAGGCACCTTAGTTTTTATTATCTCAGGTACTTTGTAAATATGTAGATAACTTGTTTGGCCTTCTGTTGTTCTCTTGTTTGATCTCCTTCCCACTTGCCCCCCACCCCTCTTCTTCTTCCCCCCCTTCTTTCTATGGAAATTAACGCTGCGATGGGAACGATGTACAAAAACGAATTTCACCCACTTTTGTACCTTGTAAACCTGTGATGTGACAATAAACCTGATTCTGACGTGTAAAAAAAAAAAGAGAAGTTAACTGTTCTGTTCTGGATCAAGCTTAATCAGCCCTAGTGACTGCTGTGTGTGTGTTTGTGTGTGTGTGTGTGTGTGTGTGTGTGTGTGTGTGTGTGTGTGTGTGTGTGTGTGTGTGTGTGTGTGTGTGTGTGTGTGTGTGTGTGTGTGTGTGTGTGTGTGTGTGTGTGTGTCCTTCTGTATGACCTTCTGTATTCAGTCTTGAGCTAGACTGCATGGAAGAACATTGTGGGAGTTAAGTGGCTGTCCCGCTTCTGTTCTGTCAAAAATAATTCAAAGCTGGCTTGATCTGCTGTTTGTTTTATAATACTTAATTAGTCAGAAAGGTAAACGTCATGAGGTACATTAAGGCTAAAAGGATAACACAAGTCCTGGGGACTTGTTTCCATTGTGGTCCTATGAACTAGATTCCATTTCAGGGGGTCTAGTTCCAGTCCACAAATATTCCACAATCATATGGAATATTTGTGGAATACTGTAATTGTGGAACATTTGTTTGCGCAGCTGTGTATTCACAAGAAGAATAAAGAGATAATAAGGAAATAAGTGTGTATTGAATTGTGATTTATTTGTAAACCTCTGTGTACTGTATTCCCAGTTTTCAGAAGGTGGAATAACCATTTGATCCTGTTCATTTTCCTGTAGCTTTGTTTGATTAGCTTAGCAGCATGTTAACTACTAACTATGTTAAAGCTACAGGAAAATGAACAGGAAATGGGGATTACAGTTATGCACCGAGCCTAGAAGAAGTGTACAAAAGATGTCTATAATTAGTCTAAATTTGACGTAGAAAAGATGACCACATTTGGACTAGAATAAGCCCTTATGTAGAGGTTTGGACGTTCAGAAGACGTCCGACAAAGACGCAATTAAAACTTTCATTCTGCACCCTCCAGGGACCAAAATGGGACGTTCAAAAATGACCTCTCATTGCACAGTGGGAATGAAATATTATACTGTATATGTGAAAACATCTGTTCCATTCCTGTTGTCCCCTGAAGATGAAAAGGTCGAGCTTGTTTCCCTGACCCCCAATTGTTATAATCGATCGTTCCTTCCGACCGACCGAGAGGCATACCGGACTGAGGTGGAAGGGCAACACTGCCCTCTAGTGGATACATCCAGTTTGTACATGCACATGTTAACCCAGAGTACAGAAGTCCTGACGTCACTCGTCCATCCCCTGGGTCGTAAAGTAATTTCCCTATGGAGAATAACATTGGGTCATCATAGAATCGTCTCATAAGAATTGTGGTCCAAAAATAAACAAACTGCCTCGGCGATATTGTCAGGGAGGAGCCTCTGCTTCGTTTATGATAGTCAGTCACTCATATTTGAAACGGTCCGTTTCTGGCAAATTTAACTAATTCGGCAGAAGTAACATTAGCGTTTTCTCACCGTCAGTTGATGCTTCATATCCATAAAAGTAAAACCGCCGGGGTCATTTGTTTATGTTTGGAACACAGTTCTTATTTGACGCGATATTAAACACGTCTATGGGAATTCAGAACAGGGGGGAAAAGGTTTTAAAGGTTTACGGTTCTAGAGGTTTTAAATCTTCTAAAGCTCTAAGGTATTCTCTAAGTCCAAAAAAAATAAAAATAAATTTACTAAGTCCAGAGCTCGATGAATGTTAGGGACCAAAAAAAGTCACTACAAAGTACTACCAATCAACTCTAAATTGCCTGAAACGTACTCCTAACAGGTTTTTGGGGGGACGATTTTGGCCTCCACACTAGAGATTTTTTTGGATTTAACTTTCGTTTCGGTGGTGACCAACTTTCGTTTCGGTAGTTTGATTACAAAATGTACTAAAGTACAGTGAACGTCTGTGCAGTTTGTCTTCATCACTGAAAATAACGTACATGTAAACTGATATAAAACTGCTGTCATGTGCAGTTGGGGTGAAGAAACACAACCATTTCACTCCTAATAATAACTATTTGATTTGACATCCTGACTTGCTGCTGTGGCTGAGGCTTGAACCTTTTACCTGCGGCTCACTAGTCAGTGACTCTATCCATTCACCTACAGCTGTTTCCTTGGAATCTGTGGTTCTGAAACGATTTGTTGTCAACCCCCAAATTGACATGTATTTGGGCAGTGGACCCCAATGTGAAAAGATGTAGTGTCAGGGCCCCCCATGAAAAAGATTTATATTTATGCTGTAACACATTTTTTTAAAGTTATTTGTCTTGTTTGTTGTTCAAGTCAAAGCACCAGGAAGGCTGTACTTGTCAGCCATCTGTTAGCTCAATGGGTTGAGACGCAGTATTCATGATCCAGAGGCCATGAGTTCAAATCCCATTGACGTCTTTCCTATGATTCTTTCCTTTGCAGACTGGCTTCCAGAAGATCAAGTGAAAACTACCAGGAAGGCTATATTTGTCATCCAACTGTTAGCTCAATGGGTTGAGATGCAGTATACATGATCCAGAGGCCATGAGTTCAAATCCCATTGATGTCTTTCCTATGATTCTTTCCTTTGCAGACTGGCTTCCAGAAGATCAACTGAAAAGTACCAGGAAGGCTGTACTTGTCAGCCATCTGTTAGCTCAATGGGTTGAGACGCAGTATTCATGATCCAGAGGCCATGAGTTCAAATCCCATTGATGTCTTTCCTATGATTCTTTCCTTTGCAGACTGGCTTCCAGAAGATCAAGTGAAAACTACCAGGAAGGCTATATTTGTCATCCGACTGTTAGCTCAATGGGTTGAGACGCAGTATACATGATCCAGAGGCCATGAGTTCAAATCCCATTGATGTCTTTCCTATGATTCTTTCCTTTGCAGACTGGCTTCCAGAAGATCAACTGAAAAGTACCAGGAAGGCTGTACTTGTCAGCCATCTGTTAGCTCAATGGGTTGAGACGCAGTATTCATGAACCAGAGGCCATGAGTTCAAATCCCATTGATGTCTTTCCTATGATTCTTTCCTTTGCAGACTGGCTTCCAGAAGATCAACTGAAAACTACCAGCAAGGCTATATTTGTCATCCAACTGTTAGCTCAATGGGTTGAGACGCAGTATACATGATCCAGAGGCCATGAGTTCAAATCCTATTGATGTCTTTCCTATGATTCTTTCCTTTGCAGACTGGCTTCCAGAAGATCAACTGAAAAGTACCAGGAAGGCTGTACTTGTCAGCCATCTGTTAGCTCAATGGGTTGAGACGCAGTATTCATGATCCAGAGGCCATGAGTTCAAATCCCATTGATGTCTTTCCTATGATTCTTTCCTTTGCAGACTGGCTTCCAGAAGATCAAGTGAAAACTACCAGGAAGGCTATATTTGTCATCCGACTGTTAGCTCAATGGGTTGAGACGCAGTATACATGATCCAGAGGCCATGAGTTCAAATCCCATTGATGTCTTTCCTATGATTCTTTCCTTTGCAGACTGGCTTCCAGAAGATCAACTGAAAAGTACCAGGAAGGCTGTACTTGTCAGCCATCTGTTAGCTCAATGGGTTGAGACGCAGTATTCATGATCCAGAGGCCATGAGTTCAAATCCCATTGATGTCTTTCCTATGATTCTTTCCTTTGCAGACTGGCTTCCAGAAGATCAACTGAAAACTACCAGGAAGGCTATATTTGTCATCCAACTGTTAGCTCAATGGGTTGAGACGCAGTATACATGATCCAGAGGCCATGAGTTCAAATCCTATTGATGTCTTTCCTATGATTCTTTCCTTTGCAGACTGGCTTCCAGAAGATCAACTGAAAACCACCAGAAAACCTGTAACTCTCAGCCAACAGCATAGCTCAACTGGTAGAGCGTCTGTCCAATAACATGACTTGACTTAACTTGACTTGAGTGGGTTCGATTCCCACTCGAGTCAAGTGTCCCCGGTAACTTGGGGCAACAGATAAATTGACTGATATCCTTAGTGATGCTTCCCTTTGCAGACTAACTTCTAGAAAAACAAGTTAAAACCACCAGAAAACCTGTAACTCTCAGCCAACAGCATAGCTCACATGATCCAGAGGCCATGAGTTCAAATCCTATTGATGTCTTTCCTATGATTCTTTCCTTTGCAGACTGGCTTCCAGAAGATCAACTGAAAACCACCAGAAAACCTGTAACTCTCAGCCAACAGCATAGCTCAACTGGTAGAGCGTCTGTCCAATAACATGACTTGACTTGACTTGACTTGAGTGGGTTCGATTCCCACTCGAGTCAAGTGTCCCCGGTAACTTGGGGCAACAGATAAATTGACTGATATCCTTAGTGATGCTTCCCTTTGCAGACTAACTTCTAGAAAAACAAGTTAAAACCACCAGAAAACCTGTAACTCTCAGCCAACAGCATAGCTCAACTGGTAGAGCGTCTGTCCAATAACATGACTTGACTTGACTTGACTTGAGTGGGTTCAATTCCCACTCGAGTCAAGTGTCCCCGGTAACTTGGGGCAACAGATAAATTGACTGATATCCTTAGTGATGCTTCCCTTTGCAGACTAACTTCTAGAAAAACAAGTTAAAACCACCAGGAAACCTGTAACTCTCAACCAACAGCATAGCTCAACTCGAGTGGGAATCGAACCCACTCAAGTCAAGTCAAGTCATGTTATTGGACAGACGCTCTACCAGTTGAGCTATGCTGTTGGTTGAGAGTTACAGGTTTCCTGGTGGTTTTAACTTGTTTTTCTAGAAGTTAGTCTGCAAAGGGAAGCATCACTAAGGATATCAGTCAATTTATCCGTTGCCCCAAGTTACCGGGGAAACCTGACTCGAGTGGGAATCGAACCCACTCAAGTCAAGTCAAGTCATGTTATTGGACAGACGCTCTACCAGTTGAGCTATGCTGTTGGCTGAGAGTTACAGGTTTCCTGGTGGTTTTAACTTGTTTTTCTAGAAGTTAGTCTGCAAAGGAAAGCATCACAGTAAAGACACCAGTGGGATTTGAACTCATGGCCTCTGGATCATGTATACTGGGTCTCAACCCATTGAGCTAACAGATGGCTGACAAGTACAGCCTTCCTGGTAGTTTTCAGTTGATCTTCTGGAAGCCAGTCTGCAAAGGAAATAATCATAGGAAAGACATCAATGGGATTTGAACTCATGGCCTCTGGATCATGAATACTGCGTCTCAACCCATTGAGCTAACAGATGGCTGACAAGTACAGCCTTCCTGGTAATTTTCAGTTGATCTTCTGGAAGCCAGTCTGCAAAGGAAAGAATCATAGGAAAGACATCAATGGGATTTGAACTCATGGCCTCTGGATCATGTATACTGCGTCTCAACCCATTGAGCTAACAGTTGGATGACAAACATAGCCTTCCTGGTAGTTTTCACTTGATCTTCTGGAGGCCAGTCTGCAAAGGAAAGAATCATAGGAAAGACATCAATGGGATTTGAACTCATGGCCTCTGGATCATGAATACTGCGTCTCAACCCATTGAGCTAACAGATGGCTGACAAGTACAGCCTTCCTGGTGCTTTGACTTGAACAACAAACAAGACAAATAACTTTTAAAAAAATGTGTTACAGCATAAATATAAATCTTTTTCATGGGGGGCCCTGACACTACATCTTTTCACATTGGGGTCCACTGCCCAAATACATGTCAATTTGGGGGGTTGACAACAAAACGTTTCAGAACCACAGATTCCAAGGAAACAGCTGTAGGTGAATGGATAGAGTCACTGACTAGTGAGCCGCAGGTAACAGGTTCAAGCCTCAGCTACAGCAGCAAGTCAGGATGTCAAATCAAATAGGTATTATTAGGAGTGAAATGGTTGTGTTTCTTCACCCCAACTGCACATGACAGCAGTTTTATATCAGTTTACATGTACGTTATTTTCAGTGATGAAGACAAACCGCACAGACGTTCACTGTACTTTAGTACATTTTGTAAACTTATGACTCTGAGTAGAGTATAGCCTGACTTAAACAAACAAATAACAACTTAGTATAGTCAGATTATTTTTTACACAACTTACATTTTGTAATCAAACTACCGAAACGAAAGTTGGTCACCACCGAAACGAAAGTTTCGGTAGTGGCCAACTTTCGTTTCGGTAGTGACCCAATGGTGAATTTACTAAGTCCAGAGCTCGATGAATGTTAGGGACCAAAAAAAGAGTCACTACAAAGTACTACCAATCAACTCTAAATTGCCTGAAACGGACTCCTAAAAGGTTTTCGGGGGGGGGGGGGGCGATTTTGGCCTCCATACTTAGTGATTTTTTCGGATTTAACTTTCGTTTCGGTAGTGACCAACTTTCGTTTCGGTAGTGACCTAATGGTGAAAAAAAAATGTACTAGGTCCAGAGCTCAATGAATGTTAGGGACCAAAAAAAAGACACTATAAAGTACTACCAATCAACTCTAAATTGCCTGAAACGTACTCCTAACACGTTTTCGGGGGGGGCGATTTTGGCCTCCACACTTAGTGATTTTTTCGGATTTAACTTTAGTTTCGGTAGTGACCAACTTTCGTTTCGGTAGTGACCCAATGGTGAATTTACTAAGTCCAGAGCTCGATGAATGTTAGGGACCAAAAAAAATGTCACTACAAAGTACTACCAATCAACTCTAAATTGCCTGAAACGTACTCCTAACACGTTTTCGGGGGGACGATTTTGGCCTCCACACTTAGTGATTTTTTCGGATTTAACTTTCGTTTCGGTAGTGACCCAATGGTGAATTTACTAAGTCCAGAGCTCGATGAATGTTAGGGACCAAAAAAAATGTCACTACAAAGTACTACCAATCAACTCTAAATTGCCTGAAACGTACTCCTAACAGGTTTTCGGGGGGACGATTTTGGCCTCCACACTTAATGATTTTTTCGGATTTAACTTTCGTTTCGGTAGTGACCAACTTTCGTTTCGGTAGTGACCCAATGGTGAATTTACTAAGTCCAGAGCTCGATGAATGTTAGGGACCAAAACAAATTTCACTACAAAGTACTACCAATCAACTCTAAATTGCCTGAAACGTACTCCTAACAGGTTTTCGGGGGGACGATTTTGGCCTCGACACTTAGTGATTTTTTCGGATTTAACTTTCGTTTCGGTAGTGACCAACTTTCGTTTCGGTAGTGACCCAATGGGGAATTTACTAAGTCCAGAGCTCGATGAATGTTAGGGACCAAAACAAATGTCACTACAAAGTACTATCAATCAACTCTAAATTGCCTGAAACGTACTCCTAACAGGTTTTCGGGGGGGCGATTTTGGCCTCCACACTTAGTGATTTTTTCGGATTTAACTTTCGTTTCGGTAGTGACCAACTTTCGTTTCGGTAGTGACCCAATGGTGAATTTACTAAGTCCAGAGCTCGATGAATGTTAGGGACCAAAAAAAATGTCACTACAAAGTACTACCAATCAACTCTAAATTGCCTGAAACGTACTCCTAACATGTTTTCGGGGGGGCGATTTTGGCCTCCACACTTAGTGATTTTTTCGGATTTAACTTTCGTTTCGGTAGTGACCAACTTTCGTTTCGGTAGTGACCCAATGGTGAATTTACTAAGTCCAGAGCTCGATGAATATTAGGGACCAAAAAAAAAGGCACTACAAAGTACTACCAATCAACTCTAAATTGCCTGAAACGTACTCCTAACAGGTTTTCGGGGGGACGATTTTGGCCTCCACACTTAGTGATTTTTTCGGAGTTAACTTTCGTTTCGGTAGTGACCAACTTTCGTTTCGGTAGTGACCCAATGGTGAAAAAAAAAATGTACTAAGTCCAGAGCTTGATGAATGTTAGGGACGAAAAAAAGAGTCACTACAAAGTACTACCAATCAACTCTAAATTGCCTGAAACGTACTCCTAACAGGTTTTCGGGGGGACGATTTTGGCCTCCACACTTAGTGATTTTTTCGGATTTAACTTTCGTTTCGGTAGTGACCAACTTTCGTTTCGGTAGTGACCCAATGGTGAATTTACTAAGTCCAGAGCTCGATGAATGTTAGGGACCAAAAACAATGTCACTACAAAGTACTACCAATCAACTCTAAATTGCCTGAAACGTACTCCTAACAGGTTTTCGGGGGGGCGATTTTGGCCTCCACACTTAGTGATTTTTTCGGATTTAACTTTCGTTTCGGTAGTGACCCAATGGTGAATTTACTAAGTCCAGAGCTCGATGAATGTTAGGGACCAAAAAAAATGTCACTACAAAGTACTACCAATCAACTCTAAATTGCCTGAAACGTACTCCTAACAGGTTTTCGGGGGGACGATTTTGGCCTCCACACTTAATGATTTTTTCGGATTTAACTTTCGTTTCGGTAGTGACCAACTTTCGTTTCGGTAGTGACCCAATGGTGAATTTACTAAGTCCAGAGCTCGATGAATGTTAGGGACCAAAACAAATTTCACTACAAAGTACTACCAATCAACTCTAAATTGCCTGAAACGTACTCCTAACAGGTTTTCGGGGGGACGATTTTGGCCTCGACACTTAGTGATTTTTTCGGATTTAACTTTCGTTTCGGTAGTGACCAACTTTCGTTTCGGTAGTGACCCAATGGGGAATTTACTAAGTCCAGAGCTCGATGAATGTTAGGGACCAAAACAAATGTCACTACAAAGTACTATCAATCAACTCTAAATTGCCTGAAACGTACTCCTAACAGGTTTTCGGGGGGGCGATTTTGGCCTCCACACTTAGTGATTTTTTCGGATTTAACTTTCGTTTCGGTAGTGACCAACTTTCGTTTCGGTAGTGACCCAATGGTGAATTTACTAAGTCCAGAGCTCGATGAATGTTAGGGACCAAAAAAAATGTCACTACAAAGTACTACCAATCAACTCTAAATTGCCTGAAACGTACTCCTAACATGTTTTCGGGGGGGCGATTTTGGCCTCCACACTTAGTGATTTTTTCGGATTTAACTTTCGTTTCGGTAGTGACCAACTTTCGTTTCGGTAGTGACCCAATGGTGAATTTACTAAGTCCAGAGCTCGATGAATATTAGGGACCAAAAAAAAAGGCACTACAAAGTACTACCAATCAACTCTAAATTGCCTGAAACGTACTCCTAACAGGTTTTCGGGGGGACGATTTTGGCCTCCACACTTAGTGATTTTTTCGGAGTTAACTTTCGTTTCGGTAGTGACCAACTTTCGTTTCGGTAGTGACCCAATGGTGAAAAAAAAAATGTACTAAGTCCAGAGCTTGATGAATGTTAGGGACGAAAAAAAGAGTCACTACAAAGTACTACCAATCAACTCTAAATTGCCTGAAACGTACTCCTAACAGGTTTTCGGGGGGACGATTTTGGCCTCCACACTTAGTGATTTTTTCGGATTTAACTTTCGTTTCGGTAGTGACCAACTTTCGTTTCGGTAGTGACCCAATGGTGAATTTACTAAGTCCAGAGCTCGATGAATGTTAGGGACCAAAAACAATGTCACTACAAAGTACTACCAATCAACTCTAAATTGCCTGAAACGTACTCCTAACAGGTTTTCGGGGGGGCGATTTTGGCCTCCACACTTAGTGATTTTTTCGGATTTTTTTAGACATAATAGAAAATATCAAATAAAGTAGTGTGGTTAGAATCAACATATCTGCTATATTGTCTATTGTATAAAATGGCCAATTATGTCCCTGCATGTATCTGTCAAGTCCCCAACAACTGAAATGAAATAATGCAATAACATCAAACTTACCATAAGGAAGCAAACTGCCTATTAGACTAGTGACACATTAAAGATCTCCTTACCGGGGGTAGTAGAACCAAACACAAGGTTGTTTTTCATCATCTCTTACCCATACATGAAATGGATTCTTGTATAAAAATAATGAATGAAAAATCTGTGAAATTGGTGTATATTGTTATACACTCCCAAACTAAACAACGCAAAAAAAAAATACATAAAGCCAAACTCATGTAGATTCACAATGTCAGCTCTGAGAGGTTTAAAAATATTATCATCCCTCTCTATGTTAGAAAAAATCACACCCAGTGTGAAGAGAGTGGTGCCTTTGAAAGTGTAACTGGTTGCATCCGCAACAATGAGCAACAATATGTTGTCACGTGACACGTGACAACATGTATGTAAACACTATGGAGACAGAATCCCTAAACTGTATGAAATGTCCCAAAGAAAATGAAAAATGTATAAAATATTCATCAAATATATGCAACTTCAACAATAGTGCAGAGAAAACGTAGGCCTACAGTAGAACTACTAGTGATTTAGCTGGCCTGGCTGAGGGAAACCAAGGTTATGCTCATATATATAACAAGTCAATCCACCATAAGAAGTGTCCATGGCACAGTCACTACAAAGTGAAGGAGAACATTCTACATAGATATTCATATTTTACACTTCACGTTCCCTTTATCGTAGGCAGTAGTGGAAAAAGTACTCAATACTGCAATGTGGAAGTACTCTGTTACAAGTAAAATGTATCTATAAAATGTATCAAAATGTACTTAAAGTACCAAAAGTAAAAGTACTACAATGTTTGAAAATAGCAGATCTACAAGCTCACAACGTGTCGCGATTGTGAGCTTGTAGCTTGTAGCCTATGTGTGTGTACACAGGCAGGTAGCATAGTTAGCATTGCTAGCATTCTCAAACCAATCTAAAGGCAATTTCCAAATGGTAAAATATAAAAGAGCAATAACATCATCAAGATAACAAGATAATAATAACACAGCACACAGTTAGTAGAAGTAACTTTACCTTTACAAATAATAGGTTGTTGGCTTGTGTCTGATGAGCTGTATGTAAACACTGTGACTGTGGATGACCTGTTGACCTGGATGTGACATCATACACAAGGACCAAAAGACAGCACGCGAGCGACATCTAGTGGACTGGCTGTATTCCAATATTTAACAGTGGTTTATAACATAGACATATAAAGGTAGACGCCTCCTTTGGCTCTGAAGCGTTCGTATCAAAGATTGTTAATTTAGCAAGATACACATTCTCCACCACCCCCCCCTCCCCTCTCTGGCTGACAACGTCATGTGAATGTGTATTTGTGTATTTTCTAAGAAAATAAATGCTTTACATGTTTGAAAGTAAACTATTATTGGCAAAGATGCTTTTAAGAAACCTATGAAATTCCCACTACAAACACACATGTTAACCATATATATATATATGTATATATATATATATATATGTATATATATATATATATATATATATATATATATATATATATATATATATATATATATATATATATATATATATATATATATATATATATATATATATATATATATATATATATATATATAAAATATTATACATACCTTATAAATAAAAGGCCCTTATTTATAAGGTATATATTTTACCACTATAGACCATAGTATGTTTAGAAAATTAGCATGAATGTTATGTTTAGCAAAATGTTATGACTCCCAAATCATACCCCATCAACCAAGACAGTTAATAATGGAACATTATATTATTGAGCATTGGAACACACATTTTATTTATTTTTTAATATGTCCATATTAAATGATTTTCACGTACTATATTCACATATATACTCTCAGTTAATCCGTTTTTAGAACATCTTATAGCCTATAAGATGTTATAGGGACAGAGCATAGAGTTAAAAAATAAACTCTATGTCTCGTCCGTCAGACTGCAGATGGACTCTTCAGATATCTTCCCAAATCTCGCGAGAGTGTGTTGATGGGCTAGAGAAAGTCGATAACAAAGTAGATTTTCTCCTAATTTGTGTCTTTAAAAAAAGCCATTTTAGTATGAAAATATTGAAAGAGAAAATAGGTAACGCACATCGACTGGTGGGTGCTGGGCTAAAAAAACAACAGTTTAAACATGACCTGATGAAGATCTATAAGATCGAAACGTTGTCCAAATAAAGAAAGTCTCTTTGTACCAAATCCGGTGTGCGGGCTCCATCCATTTTTATAGTATGAAAATATTATACATATTGTGTGGCTTGTGATGATTGGGTCCAATATTTAGTTCAGTATCCATGGAGCTAAGGAATGGTTCAGAAGCTGTGTTCACGTTGACTCTTCCATTGGAATCAATGGACTCCAACTTGCTTCCTGTCTCCTTAAAAGGTGTCCACCTACGTCACGCAGAAACGGGAAGTAAACCGGAGATTGCGTATCTTGCTAAATTAAAAATCTTTCGGGCGCGCTTCCTTGTTCCGCAGGGCTAGCCCATATAAGGCTTGGGCTAGCCTTCCACTTCCTTCCGCTTCAGCAGGGCAAGCTGGAAACTTCCGTGTGCGTCACAGAAGGGGGCTTTGGTAGGCCAATCAGTGGCAGGTGCGGCGGGTCTTTTCTTAAGAGGCGGAAAATCTATCCTGACGTAAATGGGCGTGGCCTATATGGGGAGTTGCGTCATGACCCAAGGAATCTAGGGAAAAAAAGATTTTTATTTTACGACCTACGGTTCAAGAGTTATAGGCCAAAACGTAAAGGGGGCTTTTATAGCGCCACCATGAAGCCGACTGGTGTACTTTTCTTTTTGATAATTTCGGACTAAATTATGCACCTCCCCTCCACGTCTTGTAACTCTAGCCCTTACAGTTTCTGAGAAAAAAATACTTGAAATCGAGTTTTTTCATTTTCCCATTAAAGTGGATGGGGAAATGTAATGCACTAATAAATTAATATCAATTAAACTATGTAACCAATCTCTTAGCAAAATACACGCCGGTGAAGCCGATCATTTTGACATATGGCATGTGGGATAATGAGTGTCCTATAGTCTCACACTCAATCAAACTCTGCAGCCACACTGCCCCCAGACATTACCTGTTTGCTTTCTAAACTCGATCTAGCCTTTGATTGCCTTTCAATAAAACCATATTTGATAGACATAGGTATTACCTACATGTTACTGATTATAGGGAATGTTATATTATTGTAATCCGTTGTTTATTTCCTGAGCAATGGAATTATGTTAGCTAAAACTCTTGGGGTTGCAACATGGCAACCCTGTTTGCCATGTTGCCATGGAGACCTATGAAGCTTTATGATTGGGTAGTGGGAAAGGCCTCACGTGATTGGCTCAGACCCGGAAGTGCAGAGTGCCAAAAATAAAGTTTTGCAACATGTAGAAAGTTTTGCAATCTGTAGAAAGTTTTGCAATCTGTAGAGACAGTTATTTTTTTCTGGTCACAATGTTCATTGTAAATATAATTCTACAATTACAACATGTTTAACACATGTTACAACACACCAAAACATATATATAGCAAAAAGGTTTTTTTTTTATGGACACAATTTTTTCTTACGAATATTCTTTTTTACTTACTAATACAAAACTTTTTTTATGAATACAAATATTTTTATTACGAATACAAATCTTTTATTTACGAATACAAATATTGTTTTTACGAATACAAAATTTGTTTACAAATACAAAATCTTTTTACAAGACAAAATAATATCGGCACTAAATTGAGCCCATACCATAACCAGTGGTGGAAAAAGTACTCGTGACACGTTGTGAGCTTGTAGATCTGCTATTTTCAAATAGCCAAAGTCTAAATAGGGCTGAAGTGGTTAATGTATGTGTTTTATAGCGTGGCACTCGTTGCCGCGCTAAGATCTGTTATTTTTGAATAGCCAAAGTATGAAATAATGGTTTAAGTTGCTTGATTCACATATCTAGAAATGTCATGTTTGTTTGAACGAGCCCTTCCTACTGTATACAAGCCCATTCAACGTCAAACTCCATGTTAACCATGTTAGCACACATTGACACGTGCCTTTTTCTGGAGTAATTATCGCCTCACTCATTTTTTACTACTATCAGAATCAATACTTGTTTGACAATATATATGTTGCACGTCTGTTTTCCCTCATTATTGCCAAACATTAAGCAGGCTATTGGTAGAATAATATTTAACAAGTGGAGTGATATATGAGCAGTTCAATATGGGAATGATGGGGGTGAGAAGGTCAGCGGTTTGGCTGCTGTGTGTGTGAACCCTGAGAAGGGCTGGACAGCTCTGGGAGAAGATTAGTGCACTTACTGTTGGCCTTTTATATTGGGTATATATAGAGCACCGAAGTCTGACGTAATTTACTCATCCTACCTGGGTCGCGGTTTATTTCCCCATTCAGAATTCCCATAGACGTGTTTAATACCGCGTCAAATAAGAACTGTGTTCCAAAAATAAACAAATGACCCCGGCGGGTTTGACTCATAATATGGATAAGAAGCATCAACTGACGGTGAGAGAACGCTAATGTTACCGCCGCCGAATTAGTTACATTTTTGCCAGAAACAGACTGTATCAAATATGAGTGCCTGACTATCATAAACGATACAAAGCCACCCCCCAATATTGCCGGGACAGTTTGTTTATTTCTTATATGAGACGATTTTAAGATGACCCAATGTATTTTTCCATAGAGAAATTACTTCCATGACCCAGGGGATGAACGAGTGACGTCAGGACTTCAGTACTCTATAGCTGTATACTATGAGTCTGGTGCTTCCATGAGGACGTTTTTTTCCACAAGGGGCAGGATCAAAACAATGGCCCTCGAAGCAATTGGTAAGACCTACAACCAACTACCAATTACAGTCTCCCATATTCGAATACTGGGCCCTGATTGGTCACCCACGTCTTCTGGAGCAGGAAATGGATTCTCTATGGAGTGGTGCCAGACCCAAATCGCAGAGTGCAATTTTTTTTTGCACTCGCAGATTCGTCTGGTCCCAGTCTAGTATACTATAGGCATCCCTGTTTTGGACATGTCATCATAGATATACGATATCCTAAAACTGCATCACATCGTGACGCACTGTGAGCTTGTAGATCGGCTATGTTTGATTAGCTACATTTGTATATGATGAGTATTGTATCAGGCTTACTGTGGTTAATGTCCTCACAGACTGTCAGTGTAAACTGTACTTATAAATGAAACCCAAATTCAAAGTGTTTTATTCTTTTTTTTTTGCACGTCACTTTATTTCCATATTCGCACGCACGCACGCACGCACACACACACACACACACACACACACACACACACACACACACACACACACACACACACATAATCACACATCAGACCTGGTAAAGAAATGTTCATAGAGGCATCACAGACACAGGTAACAACAACAACAAATTCTAACAATACTAATCACCCATAATATCTCTGCTTTCGGGCAGAAACCAGCTAACTCCAAAATGTTCATTTTTCAGGAAATGACAAAAACATAACAAAAAGTTAGGAGGTTTTGTTCATCATTGATGAGAACAGCTGAATGGACCTCTAAGCAAAACCAGCTAACTCCAACCCCCTTTGGTGGACTTAGCTGTTGAAAGTTTGAGGATTCAATGGAGTTAGCTGGTTTTGTCAGAAGCGCTTTTTAATACTTTTCATTGGTTAAATATTGTTTTAATAAACACACCAACCTAAAAGGTGTTCAATAGCACTGATTTATGGAAAAATCTAGTGGAAAAATGGAGATAGCTGGTTTCTGCCCAACAGCAATGATATGTTTCTTGACATGATGACCATCAGGAAACTCTGGCTAATAGCGAAGGGAGGAGCAGAGCAAGGTTCAGTTACCTCAGCGTTTGTCCAGTCCTGTTAACAAACCCCTCATAGTTACTATTCAAGACTTCTTATACTGTAGTTGGGTTGTCTGATCAACTCCTGCAACTCCAATGATGTTACGGAGGGGTTGTATCCTTAATCAGTCTGTTACCAGTGTCCAGTGGTGGAAAATGTAGTCAAATATTTAATCAAGTAAAAGTATCAATACTGCAATGTAGAAGTACTCTTTTGCAAGTAAAAATCCGGAATTCAAAAATGTACTTGAGTAAAAGTACACAAGTGTTGGTATCAAAATGTACTTAAAATACCAAAAGAGTACTGAAATGTTTGAAAATAGCAGATCTACAAGCTCTCAACACGTCGCGATGCGACGCGTTGTGATAATAATTGCGATTATCTCAAATAATTGCAATTATCTCAAATAATTGCGATACGTCGATTACGTAATACTTGTGACAGGCCTAATGGTCAGGGCTTGTTTTAAGGGCTTCCACCCAACGCTTAACAAAGAGTTGGGGCCAGGAGAATGAGCCTAAATCCCTACATCACCCGACATTACAAGTAGCCATTACACGTCCCCAGACAATAGAGGTAACATATACCTGTGTGTCCCTGGAATAATTAATGTCTAATGGAGAAGTGGCAGGTGACGAAATAAGAGCCAGGCAGGAAACAAGATCAGGTGTAAGCAGGAGAGGGTTACGGGGGAGACACTTTAATCCAAAGCACCTCACATGTACTGTATGAGTGCATATACGACTGTACGTTCTTACCCAGTGTGTGGATCTAATGGCAAATCAGAACCTTTACCCCTGGTAATGTTATAGTTTCTCATCTACACACCCCTCACCTTGGTGCTATGGGTGGCATGCTCCGTCCATTGACGTACAGTACGTGGAGATTTGAAGCCCTAACCATGGTACTGGTGGTGCTGTACACTTTTCATTTAACTATGCACAGTAGCTAATTTAGTTGACATTTAGAATTTTGTCCGAGGCCTATTTCTTTCACCTTGTAATCTTGGATTATTCCAATTTGA
This sequence comes from Gymnoscopelus microlampas, assembly GCF_963454915.1. Lineage (NCBI taxonomy): Eukaryota > Metazoa > Chordata > Actinopteri > Myctophiformes > Myctophidae > Gymnoscopelus > Gymnoscopelus microlampas. Next base: position 52,505,703 of record NC_139962.1, on the reverse strand, counting down.
TTCTCAGCACCTGCATCAAATTAACCTAATCAGAGCACCAACAGCGCACACAACAGCACAGGGTAAAAAATCCTCAGTGTTCATTTATCCGTTTCACTCTGAAAGTGTTCAACCGTGACACATTTGTACACTTTCTGAGTTAAACCGTCACTGAGGATTTTTTACTATGTACGCGGGACAACAAAAAGCTTATGTCATTCTGTGAAATACATGGTAAAGTGAAGTTCTTGGCAGCGGAGCGGGCCATTACGCAGAGTAAACTAACTAAAGTCCCCCCTAACAAGGCAAGGTTATGGACTTTCCTCCTTGCTTGTTTGTGTTTTTGTTTCACAGTGCCGCTCGCATGTCCTTGTAGCCCACAGTTGGGGGCTCTGACGCAAAGTTTAAACGGGCGTAATGCATTTCCCATAAAGGCCCAAAGTGCCCAATCACACCTAATGGCATTGTGTTAAAACACAGTGAGTACAGCCTCCAGGGGTCCATATATACTTCTACCCAGAATGCATTGACCACTGTGGCTGCATACAGAGAAGGGGGTCCTGTGCTGTGATCAAAAGACAGCAATAAGGCTGTCAGGGAGGGCGGGGGACACGAGACGAGGCACAGCGCTCATTATGGCCCTGAGACATCCATTTGAGCATTTTTAATATGTGTATCCTATTAGGTTCTTTAAGTGCTTTTTGATAATTGTGCTTTGTACTTTTACAGCACTCCAGTCTATTCCCAGTTCAATTTCCTCTTTTATCGGACGTTTGAAATATTGATCTTTGACAGATAAAAGCAAACACCATAATCTCGCTCTCTCTCTCTCTCTCTCTCGGGCGGTGCTGGTAAGTGAGTGTGCGAGCGAGCGGTGCGAAAAAAGGGTTATCCACTGGGGAAACGGTCACCCCCCCATCCCCCCCCTTCCAACCTCATCCCCGTGCTGCTTTTTATTGCCTTTATTCGTCAACAGAATTTGCCTACTGCTCTGGGATGTTCATGTAAAAAGCACCTGCACGCTGATGATGGGTGGTTGATATGATCATCTACCTCCGTGTCCCCACTCCCCCCCCCGCCCCCCCCCCCCCCCCCCCCCCGCCCCATCTCTTTGCCAGCCCATCCTTCTCCTCCTCCTCCCATCACCCCCCTACTCCCCTTGTGACATTTTGCAAAGCGCAGGGGCTCCCGAGGTGCTTTCGATGATTGCCGCTGCTTAAACTGCTGTCAGCACTTGCCAGGGTAACTGTGATTTATCTCCATAGCGGTTTATGGAAGTTAGTGTTTTCTGTTTAACCTGAGCACTCACATGCGGCTCGGCGCTGGCTCACAGTCACATTAACCTGAATCAATCACGTCTTGATTTTTCCATAAAAGAAAGGCCCCGCTGTAAATAACACTCGGGCACTCTTATTGGCGCGTTGAATACACTAAGCCACAATAGCAGGCCCCCTGCACTCTCCCGCTGAGCACTGCTTGATGTGCAGATATCATTGTTGCCCCGTTTCCAATATCCCTCCGCCAACACAGGGATTTTGATGCTTAGACTTTGCGAATATAATTTGTTCAAAAGGAAGCGGCTCTTAATGCCGACGCCGCCCAGAGAGACAAGACTGAACTTACAGTGTATAAGACCACGAGAGGCGAGTCTTATTCATTAAAAAGAAGAGGGGGGAAAAAAAGTTTGAAATCTGCCAGAAGTCAAACAATAATTGCACATCAGTGTTTATATGAAGCTGGTGTGAATTCTTTGTTTGCCGTTAACTCCATTCAGTTTTAGATGGCAGGTTTCTCTAGAGATAATAGAGAGGGGCTTGGTGCTGTTTTGATGTTTAAAGCATTGCTAATCTTCCAAAGCCTCAGCCCACTCAACCCACTGCATATTTGCAGGCCTGTCAGTTTGAGTGGGGATGGTCCTCTGTGCAAACCAAAGCAGGAATTGTTTTTTTTTGTCTGTTTTTCCCATCTTTTTTTTTTTTAGCTTTGCCGACACTATTCGAGATTTACTGCAAACATTTGAGCAGGGCCGGCCTGGCGGTATTGACTGCGTTTGACAGGCGTAATCCTTTTCTTCTACCCAGTCACTTCCATTGCGCGATCAATCAGCGCATCAATGCTCTCGCAGACTGCTATGAAGTACAGGCACGGTGTTCGATCATGAGCCAGGCACCTTGTGGACTTTCACTATAATATAGTGATTGATTCATCTTCAAAGATATCTTAAGTGGTTGGCCCGGGCTCGCTGTATAATGCTTTTCTGTTGACTGCAGCCCTTTTTTCTTACCCTGACCCGCAATCCTTTAAAAGAACGGCGTCAACACAAACACACATCAAAACTTGAGCCGAGGCAAATAGATGTTGCTTTTTGAAGTGATTCATTCCATCACGTTCGCCTTGAATTTTTTTCCCGTGCCACTGAATCTTGATTTGGAAAATGATAAAGTATCAAATATTGTCACACGTG
>NC_139962.1:52395760-52500760 GCF_963454915.1 Gymnoscopelus microlampas | reverse complement strand
TCCGTGTATGTCACTGGTATGTCACAGAAGGGGGCGTTCAGTAGGCCAATGAGAGGTAGGTGGGGGCGGGACAACTAGATTCTGACAAGTCCTGGAAAAGACGCGCTGTGATTGGCCAGTAGTCAACGTGCTGTGATTGGCCAGTGCCCGTGCCCCCCCGAAATATGGCGGCCACCATACCAAGTACGTCGCTCCAATGAACTGCAGAGGCCAATGAGGTATCTAGGTTTCTATATCTGGGGTATCAGTGGCCACTTTGGACACAAATAACATGGCAGCCAACGTCTTTGACTTCATTACCCAAGAGTCTGTGCAAGCATGTTCGACATGGATGTGCTGTGATTGGCCAGTCTTCGCTTTGACTGGCAGTTCTGCCTTGGTGTCTTGGCAAATGCCAGGAGGAAACTCATTGTCTCCCCTATACATATACATAGAGTGAAGCGCCTAGCAGGGACCCCCCTGAGTCTATACATTTATGGAATTGTGATTGCTTAAACATGTAACTTTATAAGTTTGTGGGACATAACATGCTAGCTACGTAGTTGTTGAAAAGTTACATACAGTAGTGCTGCTTTAACTGTCACTGTAAAGATGCAACATCAAGCAATATTTTGCATCTAAGCCTGAAGCGACATGAATAGAGCGATATCGTGCAAATCGAGCAATGTTGAAAATCTTTTTTTAGATGTCATAAATTATGTCTGTGGAAGCAGGTCGAGTAAACAAGGCTGCTACTAGCTCACTGTGGTGATGCAGAGAGTATTGTGAATGTCATATGCATGCCACCCCTTGACTAATAAAGGGAAATAAGGTTGAAATGAATTATATATATTTGGAAATAGACGAGAACAAGCTTTTTCTTTTGCTCTCCTCAGAGAAACAACAACACAGCCAATATTTTCACAGTCTTGAGGCGGCTCTGTACACAGTTGAACAACTTGGCTTGCTGAACCAACCAGGGTTGACTTTCCCCTTTACATGTGTGCTGCTGCTATAGCTAGCTAGCTAGCTCACCAGCAGTGTTGCCATGTCTGTTTATTGTAAGTGACTTTGGGGAAAAAGTTGCTTGTAAATATTTGTAGTTGCTCGTTGCGTTTTTTTGGGCTTGTTTCTAAAGTGTATAGTTGCTTATTTGGGCTTGCACTCTGACCGTCGATTCTCAAACATTTTCAAGTCAAGGACCCCCAAATTAATATGTAGACCATACCCAGTGAAGGGCGCAGGCGAAAGTAGTTGCAAACTGGGGGTTATTACATGTCCTGTCACGCAATTTTGACAATAGCGATAGCTCGTTGTGAGCTTGTAGATCAGCTTTTTTCAAATGGCCTGATGTATACAGGTTTGAAGTCCTCATGTGGCCTATTGTCACTTCTTTTGGGCTTGTTTTCATAGAGCTGGTTGCTTATTTCTCTCGCAAAATCCGGCAACACTGGTCACCAGCCAGGCTCAATAATGTCCAGATTGGTTTAGTGCGTGTGTGTGTGCGTGCGTGCGTGCGTGCGTGCGTGTGTGTGTGTGTGTGTGTGTGTGTGTGGGGGGGTTCAAAGATGGTCTTGCATTAGCGCTACCTTTAGCATGCTAATTGGTATTCTTCTCCTCTATGGGGAGCCTGTTTGAGATGGAGAGGACACGCAGGCTCCGCTCAATCCCTATCACAGCAGACATGCTGTTCCTGGCTGTGCCTGTCACCAGGCTAGGACCGCGGGGAGGAGAGAGGAGCTGACACCGGGAATCCTTAAACCCTGCCTCTCCTCTTTCGTAATCTCCTGTTCTCCGTAATGTTTTACTCTCCTCCTCCTCTCCAATCCTGTCCTCCTCTGCCCCCCCCCTCCCCCCCGCCCCCTTCTCCTCTGAGTCTGATCTTGTCTCCACACTGGCGTATGCTGGTGTTAACCAGAGAATTAAAAGCAGACCAAAACTGAAGCAATGGGAATCACCTGTACACAGACTTCTTTTTGGCTTTGCTTTTTTAATGTACTATTTTAATTGAACTCTCACGTAGATTGCTAGTCGACTTTTAGGGCCAAGATGATACTACGTCAGGCGGTGCCCGAGTGGTTAAAATATATCCGCATTCCTCCGACAGCGCAGTGCTCCGACATTAAACAGTAAACCCGAACCAAACCCGCACCCTAACCCTAACCGCACGCGGATGCCACATAGTCGGAGAAAAGGTCTGTCGGATTAACGCATGCCTCCCCTTGGACCTATCTATGTAGGATTGTATACTGTCTGACAGAACCCATTTCTGCTGTTCCATCGTCTAATCGTGTTCCTTTCACCTTCCAAACGTAGTTTTAAGTTAAATAAATACAAATAAAAAACGTTTTACACAACATTTAATTGAAGTATCTGTAGTATCAATATTGGATGAGTCTTAAAAAAAAGACAATTGAATAATAAAGTGACAGTAGTAGTATTATCCTGCCAGAGTGATATTAGGGAATGTAGCTGATGTTTTTACAGTGACAGAGGAGGTGAGTGGAAACACTGTGTGGTTGAAAGGATCAAGGATCAACCCCGTGACCTTTTGGTTTCAGGATGGTCTGTCAACCATTGGGTTGGATGGCAGACCTCATAGATGTTACCCACAGCAGTGGTTCTCAACCTTTTCAGGCCGCGCCCCCCCCCCAAGATAATCATATTTGCACTGGAGACCCCCCCCCACCCTGACAAGCACTTGGAAGTGTAGGAGTTGATGCAGTACATTTAGTTTGCCTCGGTTCCACAGATAAATTGTGAAATTGTGAAAATCGCAGATCTACAAGCTTTTGCCTTTGACAATTTGGCCAATGTTTGACCAGTTTTTATAGTATAGTTTGTTGATTACTTTTGATGCAGTAATGGTCTTTTCTCGTGTCACTTCACTGTCATCTGGGACCCCCCCCCCCCCCCCCCCACAATCATGTGGGGACCCCCCTGGGGGTCCCGACCCACAGTTTGGGAACCACTGACCTACTGTACAGTATAGTGAGATCTGTAATTCTCTCACCTGCACTTTTCGTGCAGCTGCTCCAAAAAACGAAATCTTCTATATGTCAAATTTAAATGTAACTTTTTAATGTATTGTTGAACAAAGGTGTTAATATACATATATTTCATATAATTATGAAATTATTCCTCTTGGGGATGGGCCGATGGGGCAACAAAGCAGTTGTAATGGCATTATCCCATAAACACTACTTTCCTACTTTTTGTCTGTATCTATATACGAATGATGCAATGTCTCTCTCTGCATGCTGCTATCTCTCGGTCGCTGCGTGACTTTGATACAAGGATGACTAAACGCCTTTAAAAGCTGTCAGACACTTTTGAGACTGAAAAGAGCATTAGAGAGAGAGAGAAAAAAAAAACATAATTTGTTAAAGTTTTAATGAGGGCACGGTTTGTGGCGGATGTGATCGATAGCATTAGCTGTGACAAAATACATAAAAAGGGAATCAATGCTAATAAAGTGAGCTCAGCCGCCTGGCAAGAAAGGCTGGGCTCCCAACAAACATTCACCCCCAGAGCGCTTGTTTTCCTGTGTTTATACATCATACACAGAATACAGCCGTCACTGACGGTGTCAGTTATAGACTGCATCTAATATTCATTCATATTAACAGCCCACACTCTGCCTCACATGCCCAATACACAAACACTACGGTCTGGTTTGTTTCAGGGCTGGGCTAATATGTTTCATACCGTGATATGAGGCTAGATTTTTACGTGAGATTTGGGATATCGTAATATTGTGATATGGCATACTGTAAGTATTGCCGCTACCTGGTTTAACCATGTAAGCACTGTTTTATAGTTTTGAAAATTGGCTAAAATATGAAAATTGCAGATCTACCAGCTCGTCCCATTATGACGTGTTGTGAGCTTGTAGATCTGCTATTTTAGCTATATTTTGCAATTTTTTGCTCCCCCCCTTCTCACCGGAACCCCCCCGAAGGACCACTGGGTTGTCCCGCCCGGACCCCACTTTGAGAACCTCTGGTTTATATAGTTCAGTGGTTCTCAACCAGTGATCTTGCACTACCAGTTTGAATTTGCATTTTTAACTCAAATCTTCTCTTCTGGGGGTCCCTGGCACAAAACATTTTCAGATGGGGGTCCGCGGCCAAATGTATATCAATTTAGGGGTCCTTGGCATGAAAAAGGTTGAAAACCACTGATATAGTTCATTCAATTTGCTTTGTCATCGCGTCTGGCTCCAGTCTCTCCACTCTACATACCTGTGGTAGCTTCCATCTCAAGCATGTCACCCCCTCTTCAATCTCAAGCACCTGTTAAATCGAGGCCAGGGCCTGATACAGTACACTTCACTGCATCACTGTCTTCTCAACAGTCTCCTTGAAATTGACACTCCACATTTTGTTGTGTACGAAACGGAGAGATCAAAATACCTTAGGGGAAACAAATTAAACTGAGTGTGTGTCTGTGGGACAAAAGAATCTCCAACGAAGGCCTATAAAGAAAAAATAAATCACACAATTCAATTTCTATTCCAGTTTTTTTAGCCATATAATATGGTGTCAATTCCATAGTGAAACTTTTGACCTCATAAAACGTTGACAAACAAACATGACTATATACTTTGTGGTTCTGAATGCTGTGCACACTATTGACCCTGTGTGACCGCATTGGTCAAAACCGAATTCGAACCCACAAGGTGGTTTCAGATTTAATCTAAATTCCAGAAATAAAGTCGACGAAGACTACTCCTTTTGGTCATACTGAGACTTGAGACTTTGCGTTTAGCTGGAGATCAAATGCAGGTTCCTCTATAAGGCCCCGAAACGGCATCAGTGGGTCGTTGTCTTGTTGCGGTGGCATATAGGTAGAATTAGACTCTGTTTGAACTTAAACATGACAAACCTGCTTCATATTAAGTTTATTAAATACGTAATATTTCAGGACCTAATTGATTTTAGCTACTGAAGCTGGTGTAGTTGCTACAAACTATTTGATAAAATGGTTAGATCACACCATTCTCACCAGGAATGGTTAATCTAGAAACTGCATTTGATTAATTCAGAAAGTTTGTTTGTGGTATTTTTTGTCTTAAGCAATCTAGTGACCCGCTGCAGGTTCTGTTGTTTAAGAATATTTGTTTGTGTTGAAAAATAATGTGATACGAATTTGAAAATATAATAATTAGAGATATTAACTCTATAATAATAATGGTATTGATTATAATAATGATAATAAAAATGCAATATAAAATGTACCTTTAAGATTGATTTACATTTATATCTTACATCCTTCTTCAAAAACTTTTGCCGTTTGGATGTGTGTGCACAGACTTGTATCTACTGTATGTGAGACTGAGTCCATGGGCATCAGTGCTAGTGGTCTGGAGCACAGCGCCTCACAGTGGTAAACCGTGGACTAGTTTCACAGCTCACTCTCCACCATATCATTCACAACTAAAGGCAAATATATGCTCGACTTATGCTCTGTGGTGTGCCACGTCAAAAATAGCCAGTCTACAAGCTCACAACGTGTCCTGACTCGTGAGCTTGTAGATTGGCTATTTCCGGCATGCAATACCATCATACAACAAAGCATAAATCAGGGTTTGTACTTCGGCGTACAGACATAACAGATTTTCAAGAAACGTGATGGATCACGGTTGTAGGCGACGGGCCGGCGAAGTGTGAATTGGGCTTAAATAGCGCAGCAGAGCTCCTTTTTGCCTCTCGTCTCCATCCAGCTCTGCAGGGCCTCCGCGTTGCCTTCCGACTTGAGGTGAACGGCCATTTACATAAAGGTGCAAACGCTTTGTGCCTGGCGCTCATTGACAGTGTTTATCGTTTGATCAGCTATGATGGATGCTCTGTTAATACAAATTCAACCCAGCGTATATCCCCTGCCAAGAGACCCATGAAGAGGTTCAATTACAGAGCAATCTCATTAATTCGAGAGCTTGTTACAGAGAGAGAGAGAGAGAGACACACACACACAGGAGACAGAGAGAGCCCTCTCTTTTTTTTTTTTGTTCTTTAAATTCTGGAATGCAGATGTGTAAGGAACATAATTAGTAGATAAGAGTCCTAATTGGATCCTGCTGCGTGGCTGTAGAGGGTGTAGCCCCTCGCTATGTTTTACAAGTTCCACAGTGTGGAAGTACACTTTTTTTTTAATAACCTGCTCACACACACACACACACACGCACCACCAGTCACACACACGCGCGCGCGCACACGCACACGCACACGCACACACACACACACACACACACACACACACACACACACACACACACACACACACACACACACACACACACACACACACACACACACACACACACACACACACACACACACAAAGAAGGGAGGGTAGGGGAAGGCAAGGGGACCCTCACTTCTCCGGGTATTGTTAGTGAAAGTGGGTTTGTGGGCCTCTGGAAACCCTAGATGGTTGCTGTAAACGTATAGGCCTACTTGGTTGTGAACAGCTATGCCAGGGTGTTTTTTTGGTACTGTATCTAAAAATCAACTGGAAAAATCTGATGTTTTAAGGGTCTGATCATCTTGTGGCTTCCTAGATGGGGGGTGGTGGGGGGGGGGGGGTATTTTTTGGGATTCCATGCGGTTTCTTCCCGTTCCTCTTTAATGGAAATAAAATGTATGCAAGACGTACGCAACACGACACACCAGATGTTGAACCTCAACCGAGAAAAAAAAAAACCTGAGTTACTTGGTACAAAATGGATTAGACCAGAGCTGCCTAAAGATCAAAGGTCAGTTACAGCCTACAGTGCTCACTTAGCTTCCAGGCCGGGGAGTCGTCATCCTTTTTTTTTTTGGGTGGTGGTATAGGGGTGGAGGGGAGGGGGTTACAGGGTGGAAAACATCAAACGCTTCCGTGTGTCTTTTATTTATGACATTTTTATGACATGACCTGAGTTCCTTTTACGCCTCCAGCCCTGTCTCTCAGCCTGTGTTAAAATACCCTGGAGGTGGAGGGCTGGGTGTGCGAGCGCACGAGGGCTGCAACTCCACACGGTATATATCAAAGAGCCGACCAACGACCACCCCCTGATTCTCTCTCACGCACACACGCACACACACACACACACACACACACACACACACACACACACACACACACACACACACACACACACACACACACACACACACACACACACACACACACACACACACACACACACACACACACACACACACACACACACACACACGTATACAGAGAGAGAGCCGGCTTCATTGACCTTGTTAGACAGCCGTGTTATTTAACCCAGTAAGACCGGGAACGCATGTGTGTTACTTTTGATTTCTTTGGCTGTTGAAAAATATTAGACATACAAGCTCATAGCGCGGCACTGAGTGTCGCGCTATGAGCTTGTAGATCTGCTATTTATTTTTTTTAATCGTGAAAATATTTGCAAATCTTTGAATATATCTCAAATCTCAAATCTTTGCTTCTGGGTGATTCTACAAATGTCTTCTAAATCCTGACAGTTTTTTAGAAAATGTAATTTGGCCGTGGACCCCCATCTCAAAATATTTTGTTCCAGGGACCCCCAGAAGTTGTAACAGAGTTAAAAATGTTCGTAAAAATATACATTCAAAGATTTCCACAATTTTTCCACGATTTTTCAAAAAAAAAATAGCAGATGAGCTTGTATATCTGAATAGCCCAAATAAATCTTAAAAATGACACAGAGATGCGTTCCCGTTCTCAAAGGCTTAAGCAGTGCCTGTCTCTCTCTTGTCTCTGGAGGCAGTGGGTGGGAGGAGGAGGGCTAGAACAGAAACCCGGGCCCCCAGGAGGGTTCTGCATGTCGGCGGCCCTTATACCGTCGTCCAGCGCACCTTGGAGGGGCCGATGTAGAGCGCTGATAGGAGGACCCCCTCCTCACCACAGTCCCACTCTTGTCTGCAACCACTCCCCACCCCCTACCCCCCACCCCACCCATTCTCTCTGCCCTGCTGCTACGCTTGGAGGAGTGTGTTGAAGAGGGGGGCCCGGGGTGGGTGGGAGGAGGAGAGAGGTGCGCACAAGGCCATATCTCAGTTCCCGGGAGTTTTTTTTTGGGGGGGGCGGGGGGGGGGGGGGTTTGGTTGGTTGGTTGGTTGGTTGGTTCGTTGGTGGGTGGCGGATCTCCCACAAGCTGTGCCCGTCTGAGGGGAAAAGTGACCCAGAGGGAAGCTCCATTAGCCAGTCGCTGTGCTAGTGGTGGGAAAAGTACTCAATTTTTTTTACCTACACTGTAAGTACAAGCTCACAACGCGTCGCAATGCGACGCGTTGTGAGCTTGTAGACCGGCTATTTTCAAATGGCCTATGTATACATTTGGGCTTAAGTGGTTAATGTATGATTTGTAATATAATAATTGACAATTGCAAAGTAACTAGTAACTAAAATGTTCTAATAATTGCAGTGGAGTAAAAGTACAATATTTGCCTCTGAGATGTAGTGGTGTAGAAGTAAAAGTACTGAGAAAAATGGAAATACTCCAGTTAAGTAAAAAAAAAAAAACCTCAAAATTGTACTTAAGTACAGTACTTGAGTAGATCGTATACTTAGTTACTTTACACCACTGCCGCTGTGTGGCCCATGACGGCGCGGGTATAGGAAACACCCAGAGCTATAGCTCATTCTCAGATCCGCCACCGCAACCCGATTAGAACCTGAGGAAATGGGTCCGGGGGACAATGAACAAAAGCCTCTTGCTTTTGGGGCCGAGTGGTGAGGAGGCTGCGGAGGGAGTTTCTTCTGTTTATTTGCACAGGTTCCTTGGTTGTTGGGAGTGTAATGAGGCCTCAGAAAGAACCTTAAAGCGAGATGTATTCAAAATGTTTGGAATCATTGTGAAACACCTGATAACCATCTGATGTAGTTCTTCATGGTCTGTTCTGATTGCAGCTTTGTTCTACGTGTGTATGTGTTGTTTCAATGACAAAGGAATTTCCCAATGTGATCAATACAGCTGCAAATATTACATGTAATGCAATTATCGTGTCATGGTCTATAAGACGTGGCCAGTCAGTGCTAATTGTTTCCCCCAAAATCACTGTTCAAGATCAAGCATATATATATTTGTTTAAGTCAAACAAATCACAATATTATATCCTGGTATGCAATGACTTTATGATGTCCCGTACTGTGAAACCGCTACTTAATGACATGGAAACAGATAGCCATGCAGAGCTAGACCTGCTCTCCAGAAGGTAATATTAGAATGTACCACACCAAGTCAATTACTGTGCTAACCAATTAGCCCAGTTATGCTGAGAATCCACTGCATGGTACACGGTGATGGAAAGTATTTAAGTATTTACTCAAGTACTGTACTTAAATACAATTTTGAGGTACTTTTACTTCTACTCCACTACATTTGAAAACTTTTTTTACTAGTTACTTTTAGGATTTTGATTATTATTACAAAACATACATTACCCACTTCAGCCCTTCGGCCATTTGAAAATAGCCGATCTACAAGCTCACATATGTGTCGCATCGTATCTATTTTGTAAAGATTTTAATACATTGTATACATTTGAAAACTTGTGAAATGGGATATTCTGCATAATTAGTACTTTCTACTTTTGGTACTTTAAGTACATTTTGATACCAATACGTTTGTACTTTTACTCAAGTTAATTTTGAATGCCGGACTTTTACTTTTAACAGAGTATGTCTCCATTGCGGTATTGATACTTTTACTTGTGAGTACTTGTGAGTAAAATGTGAGTACTTTTTCCACCTCTGCATTGAACAGTACAAGCAGAGAGTTTGAAAGGAAGCCGGTGGTCGGTGTGTTTCACAGGAGGATTGTGTTCCCAGCGGCTTGATTAACCGACTTAAGGTGTTACTTTAACCCAAACTTAATCAGAATCCTATTCTGTATTTCACAAGAGAAATGCCGAATTTATGCTACGTTGTGTGACTGTGTCGCGCGTCAAAAATAGCCTGATTCACAAGTTCACGACACATCGCATACCGCGCGTTACGTGAGCTTGTAGATTAGACTATTTTCGGCACACAACACAAAAGTATACATCGGGCTGTAACCCTCCTCTTTTCCGAGCCCCCTGTTCTCGTCTTCTAAAATAACACAGGAGGGGGGAAAAAGAACAACAGAAGTAAAGTGTTTGGTGAGCCATGGCCTCTGTTGTCCACTGACCCATATCTCTATTAATCACAAATGTGGTTTATCTCTCTCATACGCCCCCAGCCCCAGACCACTTCCTATACCCTCATATGGTTCCAGATTCTTGTCAGATGTAGGGCCTTCCTGCAGAATGAATGGACTATATATCCCAGCACTAATTAACTTGTTCACTCAGGGAGTGTTAGTGTATCGTGTCAGTTACTGTACATGTAGCTAGGGTCGACAGTCTATGTACACAATGTTGTTTTAAAAATACATTTAAAAAAAGACGTTTAAAAATGTCCTAAATGGTTATGTCTTTACCTGTGTCTGAATGTTGTTTTTTTTCTACGCTACGAGTACTGCTGTGAGAACACAGTAGTAATGAGAGCATACACACATTTGTACCCTAAGTTAAATGAACACTTACACAGGATTTTACAGTGTAATCTCTGGATAAATTACATGCCCGAAATTAGAGTAACATTTTGTTTTAGTTTTCACATGCCCAAAATAGGGACGGCAGGTTGGAAAGTGGTTAAAATCAGGTCATTTTAGATTTTAGGAAAACATAGCATACAAGCTCATACATCTGCTATTTTTGAAAATGTTTGAAAAATCTTGAAAGTGTTTTATAAAGATTTTCTTTTTTAACACAAATCTTCTCTGGGGGTCCCTGGCACAAAACATTTTCAGATGGGGGTCCGCAGGCCAAATACACATCATTTTGAGGTCCTTGGCACGAAGACGTTTGAGAACTACTGATTTTTAGAAGGCATTTGTATAGAATCGGCCTCGGGTCATTAATGGGTTAACATGTTAAACTTGGATTGTGTGATGAGTTTAAGTCGTGGCCGTGGCCAGACAGCGTTGTCCAGACAGCCTGCAGCGCTGTGTTGTCCGTCAGCACCCTGCATCCATTGACATTCTGACTGAGCAGCTGTTCCTCTTCATGTTTTTCAATTAGACGTCACTTCAAGCCGCCCTATTTGGAATTTAAAGGGCACATTTTCCTTGTTTGCACACACTGTGTGTGAACACCGAGAATAAGAATAGGCCATTGGAGGGAGATAATTTGTTCTGAGGACTGTGACGGCTTTCAGTCCAAAATGCTCCTATAGAGCCATTCTGGAAACAACCGAAATATAAATTGAGGTCCATTTAGGAATAATGTTAACAAAAAAGCAACACTCACAGTCAGACAGACAGACAGAGACACACACACAGACACACACACACACACACACACGCACACACATACACGCACGCACGCACGCACGCACGCACGCACGCACGCACGCACGCACGCACGCACGCACGCACGCACGCACGCACGCACGCACACACACACACAGTATATCAGATAGCAAGCGCATGGGGAGAGATACCGTGGTGGTGTGTGTGTGTAAGGAACACACATTATTACCCTGTCAAACATAACCAGATAATATCCCCTCAAAACCTCAACAGGTGTCCCATATACAGAAGGGCCCTGGGCCCAGGGTGATACGGCTGAGTGAGCCCCCCCCCCCCCCCCCCCCACCCCCCGGGGGGTCAGATGGCTCGTCTTGACTAAAAGAACCCCAGAAAGCCTTGTGAGGTTTCCCCAATCACAACAGAGGTGTCAGTTACACTCCCCAGTCGCCGCACCGGGCGCGACCGACCGACCAACCAACCAACCAACCGACCGACCGACCGGGCAGTGGTGGTGGTGTTGGTGGGGGGGTGGTGGTGTTGGTGGTAGTGTGGGGGCGCTCGGGGTCCAGACTGAGCCCCGAGGAGACGTGCTATTGATCCACACCCGCCAAGAAAGCCAGCTGCCATTAAAGCCATGACAGTGGAACTGTACGGCATCGATCGGCAGCGCGCCGGGGCCCCCTCGGTATTATTTATAGAGGAGAGCTCCATCCACCACTCTCTTATGTCTGATAATTGATGGCAAGTGGGGCCCCGCTTCCTTCCCTGACCCCGACACACTGAAAGTCAGATGGATTACATCTAACACAATTATGATTGATATTATCAGATTACGCCACGCACGACAGGGCAGGCAGGGCCGGGGCAAGGTATTTTCTCTCTCTCTCTCTCTCTCTCTCTCTCTCTCTCTCTCTGTGGTCATCAGATGCATGTCTTATTTGTCTAGTGGGAAGAGGGTGTGTTGAGGGGTGTGTGTGTGTACAGTACGTGTATGTGCTCTCTTAACTCCATCAGGACCAAAATGCCCTCACAGGAACATTAAGAGGAGGAAAACCCTTCCAAATGGGGACGTATTGCTGATTCTGCTTGTATGTGTGGTCTTTGAATCTACGTGTGTGAGGATATATGCTTGTGTATCTGTGTGTGTGAGTATAAATGCTTGTGTATCTTTGTGAGGATATATATGCGTGTGTATTTTTGTAAGTGTATATGCGTGAGTATTTTTGTGTGTATACTGTATTTGCTTGTGTGTGAGTACATACAGTACGTTATGCTTGTGTATCTACGTGTTTGACTGCTTATCTGCTCATCTGGGCTTCAGGGTATGAGAGAGAGAGAGAGAGAGAGAGAGAGAGAGAGCGAGAGAGGGAGAGAGAGAGAGAGAGACCACACAGATAGCATCAGAAAATTCAACCTCTCCAGCTTCCGAGGTCAAGGCCAGCGGGTTTACCACGCACTACCAGAATATACCACAAACCTTATCTCTGATCCAGCACACTAATGCGATAGCATTCCCAAAACCCTGCACTAACATATGTCACACTTACACCCTACACATCGCCTGTAGAGTTAGAGCATTAACACTTTGCTCTGTAGGCGTCGGTACTGATTTATACTTTAGTTGTGCCTCGTGTCTCGCACCGAAAATAGCAGATCTATAAGCTCACACACAACGCATCGCAGCGTGACTTGTTGTGAGGTTGTGTTTTCAGTGCAAGACACCTGCCCGCGACTGAGTACAAATCAGGCCTAAGGGGGACACTACTAAGGCCATGGGGGTCACCTAAATCACTACACTGCATTCTTTTTTATTTATTACATTTTTATCCCACGATTTTGTAACCCATTTTTTCACCCAGTGCCAATCGCCTATGTAATTCTGGGCGCTACTTTCCCTCTGCCAGCCTAGGGAGAGCCCAGAACTGAGCTGATGCTTCCTTCAATGCATGAGGAGTTAGCAAGCCGCTTCTTGTCACATGACAGGAGGGAGTTTCCCCGGTAGGACGTAGCACGTAGAAGGAACACGTTATTCCAACCAGTTCCTTTCGCCTCCATCAGACGCCCCGGCTGACCAGGGGAGGCAGTATAGAGACCAGGATTACTGCATATTTTTTGTGAGGGTACCTACCCTAGGGGATATATTGTACTATAAACTTGTGTATCACACAGCAAGACTGTAGTTCTATGTTTTTTTAAACATATTTTTGTGAAGTGTCAATGTCTATTGGGACGTTGATATCGATGAAAGTGTAACGCATACAGTAACAAACTTACAGGGGTAATAAATATAACATATTGGCAGCTGACATTGACCAGAATTAGTCACATGGCGGCCATTTTGTGCGAATACCGTCACCTTGGCAAAGAGAAACCCCGGCATGTGAATATGGTCGATAGCTTGAATTCAGTGTGACGTCGCTGTCGGGCAGAAACCAATATATCTCCATTTTTCAACGTTTTTACTTTCTTTAATGAATCAGTGCTATTGAACACCCTTTACACCTGTGTGTGTGTTTTACACATATTGAACCAATGAAAAGTATTAAAAAGACTAAACCTCCTAACTCCATTGGATCCTCAAACTGTCGTTCAAACCACATCAACTTCGTTTTTTTTTCCCCGTCTGACTTCATCATTCTAATCAATGATGGACAAAACAAGTATCTCCACATTAATGGTCAAAAACCTCCCAACTCCACTGGAGCTGTATTTGGGTAAAGTGATGATAATCTAAGGACTTTGATGAGGTAGTATTGTGTTGTTTTAAAACAAGTAATTTTTTTCCCACAACTTTCACGTTGGTTTCTGCCCGACAGTTTATAACTTAAATTAACAGTCAGGATTTTTGAGTTTTACAATAATTGTGCTTGTAATATCGTTATTGTTTATGGTCGCCAGTGACATTGATTTGTGTAATTCTCTGTGCCTGTGTGAGTGTGACGTTTTGCCTCTGCGTGTCTGTTACTTTTGTCTACATGCACATTGCACGCACAACAAGTATGCATGCATGAGCTTGTGTGTGCACACACACATAAGTATGCATGTCTGAAAGCACTCATCTGTCTGTCTATGAGACCTCTATTGTATACCAGGCAGTCTAAAAGTGGCACAGGCAGAGAGATGCCCCACTGTGCTGCACAGACCCTTCCTGTCCCGTCAATGACCAGCGTACGGCTCTCAATCTCTCTCGCTGCGTTATTATTATGTGATTTGCGTGCGTTTTCCCCCCCTAACCCAATTATTCCGGTGGTAACTATAATGTGATTTGGACATTGTTTATTATAGACGATACAGAACATATCTGTCCTTGTCAAACATGCAAGGTTGAAAATGCTCGCCCTTAAAACCCTCCTTATGCCTCAGAAGGTTCACTGCGTTCCAGCGGAATCATCTTGATCGGGAATTGAATTAACGTGACGGCCCCTTATGAGTCCTAAATTGTAACGACAAGCCCTTCGAAATCCATTTTCCGGCCTCATTAGATTAAAGCGGCCGTCATACGAGATATGTCTGTTCTTCATTCATATCGCTCAGAAAAACATAAATCTCGCAAATTGCTCCCTGTCTCTTCTTGTTAAGGATGACGGAGATTTATGGCCGTGCCAAAACCACAAGGCCGCAAGCCATCGGCCCTGTCCTCGCCTCGCTCACCACCAGCTACTTAAATAAACCAACACAAATGTTCCCTCTCTGATAATCGCAGCAATTATATCATATTGAATTAAATCCCATTTCTTCTGTTGCACTTCCAAGTCCAATTCATTAGCAAAGCAAACCATCTTATTAGATACTCTGAGGGCGAATGTGTGTGTGTGTGTGTGTGGCACGGTAGCACGGCTAGGCTAAATGACTGTCTGCCCCCTGGTTAAACCGGCTATAATAAGCCTCCTCAAGTCCCTGCAGCCTCCCCCAAATTTGGGCAGTTGGGTGAGTAAATTTAAGAAGTGGCTGCTTGTGTGTGTGTGTGTGTGTGTGTGTGTGTGTGTGTGTGTGTGTGTGGGGGGGGGGGGGGGGGGGGGGGGGGGGGCTGGCAGTCTGTCGGGCAGCCCGGGGCTCTCCCCTCACACACACAGCTAAGGAATGGAAGGAATACATACAGTATAGAGGAGGAGAGGAAGGAGGTCTGGCCCGGCGGGCCGGCCTGGCTGGCCCGGTGGTCTGTCCTTCTGGTTCTGGCCAAGCGTGTTTTAACACCTGGAGACCTGGCTGGGCTCTCTCTGAAGAACACAGCAGTATAAATGACTTGTTAAGGAGCTCAATGTGGGCAATTTACCTGTACAGAGAGAGAGAGGGAGGGAAAGAAAGAGAGGGGAGGGGGGTTAGAAAACCTAAAGAGAAAGGGCGAGGAAGGGGGGGCAAAAAAAACTCCAACATCATGAGATATTGAATGTCGAACAAACACAAGAAAATGGCCCATTCAGAAGCTGGTGAGTTCGGGTTACAGCAGCGGTTGGTCTATATAGCATATTAATTTAATGGCTTCTCTCCGTTTGACATACTTGATTTCATTTTTCACTCCGCTGATGAGAGGAGAGGACTTATAGGTATGCTGGACATATGGCACATATTAGATTACTCATATGCTGTGTATTGTTTTTGAGTGTATCGCCTTTCTCTCAATGCAGGCCCGGCCACATGCAACATATGTTCTCCCTCATTTCTCACATCACATATGCTATTGAAGTCATGTGAGGTACCTGATACCAACTATTATAGTGCAGTATGTCTGCAGAGAAGAACACTAAGCTTTATTGAAGAGGGCCTTTCAAAAAAAAAAGAGAACCTTCTGCAAACAGTTAGTTGATTGAGATCACATTCTTATTTACGACAATGAGTCACCTCTGCTATACGCAGTGTTGGTTAAAGTACTTAAATGTTTTACTTGAGTGAAAGTATCAATACTGTGATGTAGAAATACTCTGTTACAAGTAAAAGTACCAGTATTAAAAAAAATACTTTGAGTAAAAGTACAACAGTATTGGCATCAAAATATACTAAATCAAAGTACTAAAAGTGAAAGTACTCATTATGCACAATGTCCCATTTCTCAAGTTTCCAATTGTATAAAATCCTTTGAAAATAGCAGATCTACAAGCTTGAGCTTGTAGATCGGCTATTTTCAAATAGCCAAAGTATAGTGTAGGTCTGAACTGGTTAATGTATGTTTTATAAAGTAACTAGTAACTAAAGTGTTCAAATAATTGTAGCGGAGTAAAAGTATAATATTTGCCTCTGAGATGTAGTGGAGTAAAAGTAAAAGTATTGAAAATTGGAAATACTCCAGTTAATTACAAGTACCTCAAAATTGTACTTAAGTGCATGTACTGTACTTAGTTACTCTCCACTACTGGCTATACCACAGCAGTACTGTAGTACTAGCAATAGGCTATACTGTATAAGTAGTAGTATACTACACACTATAGTAATAATAATCTACTGTAGCAGTACAGTAGAAACCGCAGCAGTAAAATGAGTCAGATCCAGAGACCCTCACAGATCCATGTTTACACTCTCAGTTAAATTAACACCGCCTGTTTTACTGGGAAGTAGTGATAGTATACTATAGAAGTTGTTAGTAGTATATCGTTGCTGTCGGGCAGAAACCTCCTACAGTAACTCGGAAATTAATGCTTTTACTATGTCATTCTACAGTGTCACACTAAAGTAGCAAAAATGGCAGATCTACAAGCTTGTAGAACCGATATTTTCGAGAAGTTTTTTTTGAAGTGGTTCAGTGTGCCTGAGGGCTTTATAAATATTGAACCGATGAAAAGTATTAACAAGAGCTTGTTGTGACTAAATAATAGCTACACCGGATCCATTGGAAGACAGTTTGGAGTACAGCAAGGTTTGAGAGTTCTATGTAATGAACTTGCAGTGCATTACACTAGTTGTGTTTCAGGCTTCAAAATGATACCATAATTAACCGTTGCTGAACTACTGTGAGGACATTCAGGCCTCAAAGTGTTCTTTGTTAATGTTTAGTTGTCTTGGCTAATGGTGATATTACCATTATATCGTCTGATGCTATTTATGCCTCAATGGAGACACCAGTGCTTTACCTTTCTAAAGCTTAGAGCAACAGTGAAAATGCTTATTCTGTTGGCTTTGGCAGCTTAGCTTTAGTGTACAGTAGTATTACATCATGGTATTGTATTGTACTGTAGTGCACATATACTGTACATGTATGAGAACCCTATATATTTGTCTCCTTTTTCTCTCCATACATCAAAACTCTTCGCTGAAATTAGCCGATCGACAAGCTCGCAAGTAGATTGTCTATATTTCCGCCAAATGTTCGCCCATTATGACATGGGTTCATGTGGGTAACAGATACCCTTATCCAGAAACATCC
Source organism: Gymnoscopelus microlampas (assembly GCF_963454915.1). Classification (NCBI taxonomy): domain Eukaryota; kingdom Metazoa; phylum Chordata; class Actinopteri; order Myctophiformes; family Myctophidae; genus Gymnoscopelus; species Gymnoscopelus microlampas. The sequence goes on along the minus strand of NC_139962.1, from coordinate 52,483,091 downwards.
TCTGTGTGTGTGTGTGTGTGTGTGTGTGTGTGTGTGTGTGTGTGTGTGTGTGTGTGTGTGTGTGTGTGTGTGTGTGTGTGTGTGTGTGTGTGTGTGTGCGTGCGTGCGTGCGTGCGTGCGTGCGTGCGTGCGTGCGTGCGTGCGTGCGTGCGTGCGTGCGTGCGTGCGTGCGTGCGTGCGTGCGTGCGTGCGTGCGTGCGTGCGTGCGTGCGCGCGTGCGTGTGCGCGCTGTAGGCTATACTCTGCCTGCCTGTCTGTCTGTCTGTCTAACTTACCATACACTTCCCCAACCTAACAGACAATCCCACTCATTTAAAAGCCGGTGAGGTTCTTCCACCATGACTGTTATTAAGGAATGAGGAGACAGCAGCAGAGTGCTATATAAAAGCACAGAGGGAGTAGAGGAGTGATGTCAAGGAGCTCACCGGTGGGTGTTTGCTCTTCACTAAGCGTGACAGCGCTTCCTAAACCCCAGCGGAGGCCACTCTTTGTGAGTTCTCCTCGGGACCAGGAAGGACCATGATAGACAGAAACTATGGAAGGTCCACAGAAGCAGTGCTTTTGGTCAGAGTTTGTATCAGTTGTTATCTTTGCATACCTGAACAATTTGTCTAGTCACATCTAACCCATTAAAACCGGAGAAAAGCATCGGTGTCATTTTTTATTTTAGCTAAAACGCATTATTTCATACTTAGGCTTTTCAAAAATAGCAGATCTACAAGATCTGCAATTTTTGAAAAATCTTGAACATTTTGTGCAAATCTTTAAATATGGATGTTTCTTAAAGCGATCAGATATCGCCTCCCAGATATTTAGTTCTGGGAGGTCCCTAGAACTAAATATTTAAATTCATTTTCAGAATCGGCCTCAGGCCTTAATGAGTTAAAAAAGGGTTATAAGAACTACAGTGCGATCAAACCAAACTTCATTATTATGGCACATTTCATATACAGTACAGAGAATTTTCTTTTGTATATTTTGTATGTATACCATCATTACCATGTGACCCGACTAACCTTAATCTGAATATTTTCCTTTATTGGTTGGAGAAATGGTTGTTTTTATGATAAAAAAAGATAAAGATTATTAGAGTTGGGTTTACAAGTCTAAAAAGTCTTTAAACGATAAAAACAAAAATTTCTGGTTGAGAGGATGATGGAAATCGTCTTCACAATGTCTATTTCTCAAATTCTACTATACTTGCGGGCCATTTGTCCCTCACAAGTATAGCAATACAAACACACACACACACACACACACACACACACACACACACACAGTATTTCATCATCCGGAGCATGTAAACTGTCACACTCGTTTTTTCACAAAACATCTTTTAATATGCACTGTCTCCCCCCCCCCCCTCTACCCCCCACTAGTTTCCTCCATGTATGAAATCCTTCCATTGCTGCTGCTGCCGCCACCAAAACATGCTGCCAATCATCTCCCGGGCGATGGCAGTTACAATTTTCTGTGAACAATTTGCCCCTTAAGAGGAAAATTGCTTTCAGTATAACACAGCTCCATCTGAAAGACAACGACAATAAAACATATAAAAAAAAAGGAGAAAAAAAGATACAACTGTAATATGGTTTCCCTCTGTCTGTCAGCTCTCGTCTATGGAGGACAGGCCTTCGGTGAGAAAACGTACGGCTCGGCTGGATGAGGTGCTTACACCTTCTGCCTTGTAATATCGCCACCTGTGTGTGTGTGTGTGTGTGCGTGTGTGAGAGAGGCAGGTCTCCGGCAAATGAATCCCCACTTTGAACAATAAAAGGCCTTGTGGCATTGTGGAAAATGACTGTCATGAGCTGTAGTTGTCAGATCTGCTACCGCCGTTCGTTGTGACGCTGAATTGTCATTTATTACATGTTGTCGTGCCTTTTGCCTCTGTCAGGTGCTGTTGTCTGTGCGTATTGATTTGCCAGAGCGAGCGAGCGGGCGGGCATGTTGGTTGGCGGGGGAGTTAGGTGAGGTGGGGGATGGGGGTGGGAGGGGGGGTTCGGGGTTCAAAGGTCACTTTGATCAACACACACCCTGCGACACGCGGGAATTGCAACAGAGCTGACATTCCATTATACCTGAGAGAAAAGGGGGGGGGGTGGCGTCACAACAAAGAGGAATATGTTAAGGAACAGCCTTCAATACAACGATATGACTATAATTAACAAAACGAAATGGCTGGCCCGGCCGGCCGGTGTTGAAAGGAGCAGATGCCGTCTGCAGCCTGGAGGCTATTGTTTGCCGGAACCAAGTGCCATGTCTCTTTGATATTACGTGCTTGACCTTTCTGCTCCGCCACTTCTCCTGGCCGCCTCGTCACATTTTCAGAACATCTTCAAATCAAATATTGTCCCCCCCCCCACATTCACCCCATGCTTAAAGATCACCATCTGAACAAAAGCGAGACATGTGATTGGCCGGCTGCACCCAGGGACAGACCAAAAACTGCTGCTTAAAATACAATTATACAGTCAGCAAGGGGAGATTTTAGCTTGTTTCCTTGACTACAGTACATTTGGCACTATGATTGATGAATGGACAATAAGGGAAGAGAAGGAAAGGGGGGGGGGGGACTTTCAGAATCCGTTTGAATAGAATAAAAGTATACATTATGAGTATGTCATAAAAAAGTAAGTATAGATGTATGCATCGTAGGCCAGAATCATAAGCTACTGTATGTGAAATATCTACAGATCTACAAGTTCACAATGCGTCGTGGTGCGATGCGTTGTGAACTTGTAGATCTGCTATTTTCACTGCTTTTGTGCGACACTCTTGTATGATGAAGTATGGAATTAAAGTACGAAAAAGCATAAAAAACGATGTGGGGGCTATGACAATACACAGTCAAATCCTCAGTGTTAAAAGGTTCCTCCGTGTGTTAAGGTTACATTTGTACACTTTTATTGACTTTCAAGGTTTCATCTGAAAGTTGAAGTTTGGTGACCCCGATGTTCCAAGCTTCCCATTTAACCCATTCAATCCGAGAACACATCTCTGTCAGTATAGATGTCTTTTGGCTATTCAAAAATAGCAGATATACAAGCTCATAGCACGGCACCGAGTGCTTGCAGATCTGCTATTTTTGAATAGCCAAAAAAAAATCTAAAATGACAGAGATGCGTTCCCGGAAGGAATAGGTGAAAGCCTGTAACACGACTTCAGAAACGTGGAGCCATCCGCCACCTAGAACAAGGCCTTTTTTATAAAGACGTGTCTGATGATATGACAGCATATATAGACTGTACTGTACATCCAATCATATTTATTCACATGTTGGGGCAGGTAATTAGAGCTTGTGACATCGTGCATAAGGCCAGCCGGTGGGGGGGGGGGGGGGGGGGGGGGTTGGTTTGATTCCGCTGTCACAGGGTTGCAGTGTGCTGTAGTGTTCCAGTGATAGAGGCAGGCAGGCAGGCTGACTGCTGCTGTTATTGCGTGAGCCGGGCCCTCCTCTCTTGCTTCTCTTGCCTGTCTGACTGCCATGCCTGTCAAAGTCATGAGAGTATCACTTTATCATCGTTTGTCTGCCGTGTCCAACGCAATAGCGTGGGCGGGAGCCCTTAGGGAAATGGCAGTGGGTGGGCCTGAGGGCGGGGGGGGGGGGGGATTTGCTGTGTACTCCATTTTTATTTAGTTGCTTTGCTAGGCTTTATATCAGACGTCCAGTTGCCTGCCTGTCAGTCGCCGGGTAAATGTGTGTTACACACACCTTAGAGAGAAAAAAGAGCTGCAGCCGCCGTCTGATTTGTTGTGAGATATAGATGTATGTCTATACAGTAATATGGCTGGATTACAGCACGGTGTTTATACAACTACACAGGATGTGAATAAAGCTGTTTATTTTTCTTCCTTTTTTTCAAAGTAATGTGGAGACAGTGAAAGTCATGTGGAACGGGATGCAACACAGATTCCGACAGCTTTACCATGTTTAACCACTTTTAACTTGGCATCTCTATTTTGGGCATGTTATCATAGGGGAATAATACTGTTTTGTTTTTTTCTCCAGAAATAGCGAAAATTGCAGATCTATAAGGTCACAACGTGTCGCAATGTTTGTGGATCGCAATGTTTGTAGCTTGTTGATCAACTCTTTTTGCTGTTTTTGAAAATAGGGCTTAGGTGGTCAACATCTTATAAGTGTCTGAACAGGGGGAAACGATGACTTGTCCCTTGTTTTGGCAGCGGTGGATAAAGTACTGAAATGTTTTACTTAAGTAAAAGTATCAATACCACAATGTAGAAGTACTCTGTAAAAGGCCTAAGTAAAGGCCTGTGTTCAAAATGTTACTTGAGTAAAAGTACAAAAGTATTGGCATCAAAATACACTTAAAGTACCAACACTAAAAGTACTAAAATGTTTGAAAATAGCAGATCTACAAGCTCAAGATCTACATACTGTAGCCTAAGTATGAAATAGCGCTAAAGTGGTTAATGTGTGTTTTATAATTTAATAATTTATATCTGCAAAGTAACTAGCAACTAAAGTTTTCAAGTAATTGTAGTGGAGTAGAAGTACAAGTATGAAAATGGGAAATACTCCAGTTAAGTAAAAGAAAATCCTCAAAAGTGTACTTCAGTACAGTACTTGAGTAAATGTACTTAGTTACTTTACACCCCTGGTTTTTGGTACAGCCTCTCCAAGATAGGGAGATGATGGACACACACATTTACCAAGTCCTTCTCAACATGTATTTATAGGGCTCTGTAATGGGGCCAAAAGGCAGTCTTTCTAAGCTAACCACTGTATGAAAACATGATGACACAAGCCTGGGAGCTCATTAGGGCAAATTATGATGCTGGGAAGCAAATTACACGGGCATATGAGTTTTAATAGACAGAATCATATTATTATTGTTGCAGTGTATTACACTCAACATATAACTTTCTATGTAACTGAATAGCAACGCTGTGATCCAACAGAACCAGGGCTAATGAGTTCTTACTGGTATTAAGATTAACCGAGCGTTTCGGGGCTGAATCAGACCTGTCTATATGGCTCAGACGAACCTATAAATCTGCTCTGATATGCATGTTCACAGAAAATGGCTCGGGTAGGCATTTAAGAACTGATGTCAGTCATGACTGAGTCAGGATTAGACTGTGATGATTGGTTCTTTGTCAGTATAGCTCATCACCATGGTAGCCAGGTGGCTCTGGAGATCATTAATATCCATGACAAAGGTTACAGCAACAATTCAAAGCATAATACTGTAGTATAGATAGATACATGTCAGCAATTCCTTTCCCAGTGGTGGAAAAAGTACTCAAATGTTTTACTTTAGTAAAAGTATCAATACTGCAATGTGGAAATACACGGTTAAAAGTCCGGAATTCAAAATTTGCTCGAGTTAAAGTACAAAAGTATTGGCATCAAAGTGTACTTAAAGTACCGAAAGTAAAAGTACTAGTTATGCAGAATGTCCCGTCTAAAATGTGTAAAAGGCTTTTGAAAATAGCAGATCTTAATTATTTGTCAAATCAGGTACTTATCTGTTCAACTTCTACATGCTCCCACTAGCTCAGATTATGGAAAACAACAAAATATGTTACCATAGTTATAAAGGCAACACAAAGCATTACATAACTGTTTCACCAGGGGACTATGCTCCAATACAATCACTGAGTAAAATGTGTTGAACAAGTCAATGAGTGGATGTGCCAGAATTTTCTCCAATCAAACATAGACAAACTGAAGCCAATTAAGGACGATTAAAAGTACATTCCTTTTTTTATTTTTCCTTTATTTATTCAGGGAAGCCCATTGAGAGCAAGCTCTCTTTTTCAAGGACGCCCTGATAACAGCATATAAAATACATACATAATGAAAAACAATAACAAACATTTGAATCATCTTAAAATCGTCACAGATGCAAATAAATATAGTGTTACATGAAACAGGTGCAGTTACTATGTAATGTGTCCTCAATAAGTACCCTAAATGTCTCTATTGAGACCAATCGCTCCAGTTTTAGAGTCCTGAAGTTTGTTCCATTTGTGTGGAGAAATAAATGAGAGCAGTCTTTCCTTGTTCACTGCTCTTACGTGGACTGGTACAGTATATCTAATGTGTGTTTGTGAACGTGTTGAATGTCTAGTATCCTTTGGTTCAAAAAGCGAAGATAGGTACAAAGGAAGCTTACCACACAAGGCCTTATAAATAAATAAAATACAACGTTGCTCTCTACGTACTGCGAGCGATGGCCAACCCACTTTATCATATAAAATACAGTGATGTGTGTGATCATCATCACCAGTGATAAAACGTAGGGCACTGTGGACTGCTTCAAGAGGCTTAAGTGTGGAGATTGATTCTCAGCTTCAATCTGGAAAGTTAAAAACCACAACCCAAGCCAGAAACCTTGGTATCATCGTGGACTTGAATTTCAAAAGCCACATTAAGACAACTGCAAAGTCAGCCTACTATCACCTTAAGAATATATGACGGATAAAGGACTTAATGTACGTCTCAACAAGATTTGGGAAAAACCTGTCCATGCATTCATATTCAGCAACTACTAAGTGTAACAGTGTCTTTACAGGTCTACATAAAAATAAAATATCGTTCAGACGACTGCAGTTGATTCAGAATACTGCTGCTCGAGTACTTACTAATACCAAGAATGTGGATCATATCACTCCATTTCTTAGATTGTTGCACTGGCTCCCTGTCTGTCAAATCATTGATTTCAATGTACTACTGTTGGTTTCTAAAGCATTGAATGGTTTAGGGCCAAAATAAATAAATTTCTCGTGGTACATCATGAATCATCCAGACTTCTCAAGTCATTTGGGACAGGTCTGTTTTCTGAACCCAGAATCAGAACTAAAACATGGAGAAACAGTTTTTATGCACCGCATATCTGGAACAAATTCCCAGAAAACTGTGGGTCTGCTACAACTCTCAGTTCTGTGAAATCAAAGCTTAAGTAATTCCCTGCGTTTTACTGGGGTTTTTCAATCATTTCTTCTGCGCTGTCATTTTATTCTCTTACTCTCTTCTGTCAGGGGTTCTATTTTCAACCACAGGGGCGAGCGCTGGGACCAGGGGTTCTATTTACTAAAGACCTCAGGTTTGTCATACCACATGAACCCTAGCATACATATTCTGGGCATGTCACAAGTCACAACAGACAAATATTCGGAAGAAATAGGGAAACATTCAGTGAAAATAGCAACTCACAACGCATCACAATGCAGCGCTTTGTGAGCTTGTATATGAGCATTTGTTTGGCAAAGACATTTGGTGTAGAGGGGGAAAAAAGGACGAAGACAGACCCCTGGGGAACCCTGCGACTTACTGTAGAGTGTAAGTGGTTTACCACTTACTCCGGTCAACCAACTTTATTTCTCTATTTCAAAAATAGAGAAAATCACAGATCTACAAGCTACTTCTAAAACTGTAATTTCTTTAAAAAAAATGTCACCTACAGCACTGTTTCCCAAACAGTGGGTCGCGAGTAAATACCCCTTTATTTTTTATTTCTTACATTTAGTTTTTATCCAAAAAAGATCAAATTTTTTCACAAGTTAAAAACAAATTCAAAAGTTTTTTTTTTAATCCATAAAATAAAATAAAAAATAATTAAAATCCATTAATTAGAGGGAAAAGGGACTTTTAAGAAGTAATGATGCGACGTGTTGTGAGTTCGACTATTTTCACTATTTTGGGTCTCGGGGAGACATCAAATTTCCCTTTTGGGTCTCGAGCTAAAAGGTTTGGTGACACAGTATACTGACATGCCAGGTTATAAGTGGTAAAACGCTGATCCCATTCAGTGCATCAGTTGTTGTTTAACTCCCACATCACATGAACCAAATCGTCTTCATCCAACAGCCCTGGGTTTGAATCCCACCACAGGACCCTTGTTGCATGCTGACATACTGTACCTAGGGCTGTCACCATTATGACCATTCATTGTTGCGCACGTAATTGCGATTAACGCTTTCATTGTGTTTCTGTTGTTGAACATTGCAAGATTATGAATAGAAATCACATTTCTGTTTGTCTTTTATAGGCTTCGTAAAATGAGGTTGCGCGGGGCAAGATATGACAAATAACTAACATACCGTATGTAACAACTTTATACTTTGAAAAAAACATTATTAGTGGAAATAGTCGAAGATCTACAATCTGAAAGGGTTGTTTTGAGCTTGTAGATCTATTTCCACAATTAATGTGTATAAAAAAATATAAAATAATGAATAAATAAATAAATAATAATAAAGAAATGTTTGAAAATATATGGAAATGATTATGACGATTATGACGATTATGTAAGAAATAATTGCAATCTTCTCAAATAATTGCGATTAGGCGATTATGTAATTGTGACAGGCCTAGTTGCATGGTGACACACCCCCGCTTTGCCCTTCACTTTCCTGTCGTTCTCCACTGGCCTAAAAAAAGAGAAGAAAAACACTGAGCCTAATTTATACTCCGCAGCACGATGGTGTCCCTTGCCGAAAATAACAGCTTTTCAAGTTAACACGGAGACTTTAGAGAGTGACAGGGCAGGGGCATCTGAACACTTATATGATAAGGGCTGAGCAAGAGTGGATCTTCAGCAACGTTACAACCACTTCAGACTTATCATTAGAAGTTTGACTGGAGGAAGAGTGTGTGGACATCCATCCAAATAGAGACACTGCGCAGTATCATGTATTACAGCCAGCTACCGGGGGCAATCCACCACGCAAAATTGATTAATATTTGCTTTCAAAATGACACGGCATGATGCATGGGAGCCCTCCAGATGCAAATGAACACTTTAAAGGAGATGAATAGCCTCAAAGGAGGATTGTAAAGTTCAAGCGGGGGATTTGCATATTTATATTACAACTTACTGATAATAAGCGAGGCAGGAGGGAGCAAATGCAATCCGTTTGTCAACGTACGGCCACTACATTACAAAAAGTAGACCTTATTAACTTCTGTGAACTGATATGTTCAATTACTCGCCACAATAGCTGCGCTGAAGACGTATTGTACTGCGTTTTGACTGTATAATACAATTTAGATGAAGGCAGAGACATGACACAATTGATGATGCATTTAGAATGACACAGGAAAGGTGTTGTAGAAAATCTAGCTCATAGCAACACTCAATTATTTAGTTCACACAGAAAAGGAAAAAAAACTGAACTCAACTGAAATGAAACAATTCAACCTTACTGTACCTATATATGTACATTTATTTCATCTACACAAATTAGCAACATCTTTCTCTGTTTCTATGATTTCATCAGTGTCATTTGTGCTATTCTGCATCATTTTAGGTTAGTTTTAGGGGTTAAGGTCTAGTTACGTCTGAATGTCCGGTATCGTTTGAAATTGATTGGTGGTAAATTGAATCGATGTCATGTTTAGGGAAAACAATAACGGCTAATATAGTCCATGAGCCAGACAAGATTTCATTATCGAAAGAGTGGGCAAAACCATACCTATATTAAATTGTTTATAGGGTCAATATAAGTAAATAAATATATGATAACCTTTCCACAGGAGCAGCTTTTTCATATTTTTCACACATTTGTTATTTCCCCATACATACATGACAGGTGAAAAATGACAAAATTTAAAAAATAGTTATCATAATGAAACTTCCCCAGTTGATTACTTACATGAAGACAATGATTTATCGTATTACAAGTTTTCTGAAATTGTATATTTAAATATGCAAATTAGGCATTAGGAAAATATGCCCGAATTTGCATAACTTTCCAGAATCAACATTGGAACATTGGACAAGTCAACATTCTTATTTCATTTTGTTAAGATGTTGGAGTCAAAGGTTTTTAATGAGGGAATATTCAATATCTGGCTCCATTTTGGGGCTCTGGCTCATGGACTAAATGCCTAATTTGCATATTTAAATGTACAATTTCAGAAAACTTGTAATACGATAATTCATTGTCTTCATGTAAGTAATCAACTGGGGAAGTTTCATTATGATAACTATTTTTAAGTTTTTTTCACCTGTCATGTAGGCTACGTATGGGGAAAATAACAAAATGTGTGATAAATATGAAAAAGCTCCAAGGTGCTCCAAAATAAGCATGTTTATTGGAAGAGGCGGGAAGCTATGTTAAAACCGGGAAAGCATCTACCGTATGTCATTTAAGATTTTTGCGTTGGCTATTCAAAAATAGGTGTGTGTTGTCCACAGCTAGAGACATGTCAGGATCTGAGCAATTAGACCTGATTTGCACTTGCACGTTGCACTACAGTGTCGCATGCCGAAGATAGCCGACATCTCAAAACGCATTGCATCCGCAACGCACTTTGACCTTATAGGTCTGCTATTTTAGGCGAGTGACACCGTCGTACGACAAGAGCATAAATTAGGGACTAGGGACAGCAAGGACCTGTTGTCTCCATACAGGGCCTGAGTGAGGTAGGCTTGATTTTGCATATCGTGTCGTGCACCGCTAATAGCCGATCTACAAGCCCACAACGCGTTCGCAGGCTTTAGGGTTGGGGGTAAAAAATGCAAATGCAAAAAAAAATAATTTATGGCATTGGTGTCCTAAAATGTTGATGTCCCCACAAGTGTAGTAATATATACTGTATGTGTGGGTGAGAGTGCGGGACAGACTTGTGTGGATGCTTTGGGAGATTAGAAGGCTCCTTCCTTCCAGGTGTGGGTCTCATTATGTAGAGTAGGCCCTGCAGTTGAGACGGGCCCTTTCTCCACCGTGTTCAGTTGAGACGGGCCCTTTCTCCCCCGTGTTCAGTAGAGACGGGCCCTTTCTCCACTGTGTTCAGTTGAGACGGGCCCTTTCTCCCCCGTGTTCAGTTGAGACGGACCCTTTCTCCCCCGTGTTCAGTTGAGACGGGCCCTTTCTCCCCCGTGTTCAGTTGAGACGGGCCCTTTCTCCACCGTGTTCAGTTGAGACGGACCCTTTCTCCCCCGTGTTCAGTTGAGACGGGCCCTTTCTCCCCCGTGTTCAGTTGAGACGGACCCTTTCTCCCCCGTGTTCAGTTGAGACGGACCCTTTCTCCCCCGTGTTCAGTTGAGACGGACCCTTTCTCCCCCGTGTTCAGTTGAGACGGGCCCTTTCTCCCCCGTGTTCAGTAGAGACGGGCCCATTCTCCACTGTGTTCTGCGGCTTTGTAAGGATCAAGAGGATTTATTGCAGCTGGCTGCCTTCCAGTCACCTGAAACGAAAACAAAAAAAAAATAAGCAAACTGGAAAACGAGGACCGCGGGGAGAATTCACCAATGTCAATCCACTCACCTGTACTGCACTGTAAAAATCTTCAGTTTTAAAGGTACAATCCTTAAGTTTCATGTCCGACACGCCCGGGATTTGATCCCTGGTCTTCTGTGTTGGTCTCCTCAAATAAGTGTAATCAGCATGTAATCATTCATACTATTAAAGGTTAAACGCTTGTGAGACGAGAACATCATTTGATTGTAGAAAATATATAATACTGGGTTGAACCACAGGCGTGTTGTTTACTATTTTATATATATATGTTTTATATACTGAAAATAGCAGATCTACAAGCTCACAATGCACCGCAGTGTGGCATCTTCTGAGCTTGCAGATCTCCTATTTTCAGTGCCAAACAGACGCCAAGTATAACACAGGCTTCTCTCCTCTTTGGGCCCTGGAGCTAACAGGTCCCTGCTGCTCCTGCTAATTGCCCAGATCCTGACATTTCTCTAACTGTGGACATAATGAATTATGAAAGTGGCTGAACAAGACATGCCCCCCCCCACACACACACCCCTATCCCCTTAGCTTAGGTTCCCGCCTCTTCCAATAAACATGTTGATTTTGGAGCACCTTGGTCCCATCTATTAGCCGTTATTGTTTTCCCTAAACATGACATTGATTCAATTTACCACCAATCAATTTCAAACGGTTCTGACATTCAGATATGACCTTAAAGCCAGGCGGTCCCGAGAACTATGATTACGATTAAACTTTCTGCTAATGAGGTGATTTCTCTTCGCGCGAAGGCGTTCGACAACAACCCAACCCCGGCAACGGTCAGTAAAAATTAGATCAATTATCGCAAACAAAACGGCCTTAACTTGATTACCCCTTTGCACCCGCTAATTTGTGTAATTAATAACCCCCGTCCTCGGCGGCGGAGGGCAGTTTATTAATAACAATCTATATCTGCATGCGCTAATGAAACGGCGGGGGCGAGGCCATCCGTTATGCAGGTAATGTCATAATCAATGGGCACCACGGCGCGCATGTTAATTACAGCTGTTATTAATTGTTACAGTCGGAACCTGAATGCTAGTACTACATGCTGTCAGCACCCTTTTGTCCTATTATGTATGGCAATCAGCGGATTGAAAATGGCAAATCTAATTAGCCATTCAGCCAGGGCAGGCTGGGAGGCCAAATGAGACGGTATCAACCCTGACAGCTGGCAGCCGAGGCGCCGTTCACACTGGGCGCCGAACAAAACCAGCATTATGCGCTGCCACCGGCGACAACAGGAAAAGGGATGTATCGCAAACTAATAAATACATTCACAGTAGCAGCCTGCCATATCACACAATGGCCTAACGAAATGCCTGCTTGATGCCTTTGTTGGTGGTACAAGGGGTGTTTATGCCTTTATCTGTGCATTGAGATGGGAAGGGGGGTGGAAGGGTATCTAGTCTTCTACACAAGTGGTTCTCAAACTGTGGGTCGGTCCCCAAATGATTTTGGGTTGGGGGGGGGGTCCAAATGATTCTTAATGAGCATTGTTTTCTCACTCGACAGTAAACAAACCAACATACAGTATAAGTGTACACAAGGTATCTGCACATTTCTAAAGTGATAATTTAACAACTTTGAAGACTTTTAATACCTCTTAAGTGGTATTCTTTTTTTTTTTCTCCATTACTGTCATCAAAAGTAGTCAACAAACTGTACCATAAATGTGGCCCCCAGGGGCCCATGGGGGGGCCACAGGCGCAATGTTGCTCCAATACGCACCAAACTTGGCACAAACACTGTTCAGGGATCTGCCATGACATTAGTCACATAAAACGTATAATTTGCACACATATTGGGCACTACAGCAGTGTTACAGCAGTGTCTAACATTTCAAGCGCAATATAGGACTGGATTTGAGGGCCTGAAAATCGAGTCACAAAAACGTGTGTGAATTTACTAAATTTGGCTTTTCAAAATAAGTCGGTAAATCTGACCCACAGCCAGGGTTGCCAGATCTGCTTATTATAATTTCCCCGCAATATTTTATTTGAAAATAGCCGATCTGCAAGCTCACAACGCATCGCGAGCTTGTAGATCTGCTACTTTCAAATAGCTGATGTATATGTTAAAGTGCTCATGTGGGCCATAGTCGCTTCTTTCGGGCTGGTTTTCCTAGACCTGGTTGCTTGTTTCTCTCACAGAATATGGCAACACTGTCTGTGACTCACCCACACCATTCATACTGTCTGTGACTCGCCCACACCACTGCAGTGACACAAAACGCAAACAAGGAAGTGGAGGGAGTCTCGGGCAATTTAGAACACTTCCGGGGTAATCTTTACATCTACTCGGTCTTTTGTGTGTGCACCCCAGACAGTTTCTAAGTTTTAACATCAGTCACCAGAAGCAGGGACGTGTTTTCAATGTGTCTTACATTCATTGGAAGGATAGCACGTTGTTGAAAATCATAAAAAACGTCATGCCTAGACTATAGTACTGTATGTTGTTGAAAACTATAAAACATGTTCTATATAGTATGTTGTTGAAAATCAGAATTGTATGATCGCCAGGTACAGCACTGCATTATGATGTTTGAAATGAGTCTGTTATACCATGTTTGACATTTATTGCTCTCCCCCCTCTCTCTCTCTCTCTCTCTCAAGCATCCATATTTAAGCAGACGGCAGCTTGCGTCTCCATCCAGCAAGCCACCTGTAAATAATGCAGTGTTAAAGGTGGCAGCCAGGATTAGGGGGTGAACAGGTGTGCCGACCCCCCACCCCACCCCACCTCCCAACACACACACACACACACACACACACACACACACACACACACACACACACACACACACACACACACACACACACACACACACACACACACACACACACACACACACACACACACACACACACACACACACACACACACACACACACACACAACCACATCCACCGCCCTGTCACCCCCTAAGTCTCACTCTCAGCCCCAGCCATCCGTAGTCTTAGCACCGCAGGTGCTGAGTGCCAGCATGGCATGCCCAGGGGGGCCACCGGCCCTTTCCCTCTCACCATACTCAGAGCAGTGATGGGCAATAAAACCACTTCACACCTTAAGTGAAAGATACGACTTTAAATATTTTACACGCATTCTGCATATGCAATTTACCCGCACCTGGCTCTCAGAGGCAACAACATCTGGTAGCAGTTGCTTTAGAGGCAATTAATTCTTCAGCCAAGCGACCATAGGGTCCTCTCGCTGAATATCTGTGGAGAGGAGGCTTATGTGTGAAGCTCTGTGGAGCGCAAACATGCTAAGAGAAGCACCCAGCATAATAGGTCTGGCGTTAGAAAAGATAGTGTTATTATTTTTTTCATTATTGTTATTGCATCGTATTGTTTTAGAGAGAGGCCAATGTCCTTTACAAATGTAACAATATAGCCTACATTGCATGATGAAATACACTCGTTATTAAATGTTATTGTTTTAGCCCTTATCAAAACCTAATGAGAATGCTATTTTCCTTGATCGCTGCCCTCCACATCTCAGAGGCAAATACTGTACTTTTTACTCCACTACAATGATTTGAAAACTTTTGTTATGTTTTTAGTTAGATTTTGATTATCATTACAAAACATACATTAAGCACTTCAGCCCTATTTAAACTTTGGCTATTTGAAAATAGCCGATCTACAAGCTCACAATGCGTCGCAATTGTGGGCTTGTGGATCTGCTATTTTCAAAAGATTTTAATACATTTTGATACATAATAATACCTTGTGAAACGGAAACATTCAGCATAATGAGTACTTTTACTTTAGTTACTAGTTACTTTGCAGATATAAATTATTATAAAACACACATTAACCACTTTAGCCCTATTTTATACATAGGCTATTTGAAAATAGCCGATCTACAAGCTCACAACGCGTCGCGACGCGTTGTGAGCTTGTAGATCTGCTATTTTCAAACATTTTAGTACTTTTAGTTTTGGTACTTTTAAGTATATTTTGATGACAATACTTTTGTACTTTTACTCAAGTCAATTTTGATTACCGGACTTTTACTTGTAACAGAGTATAGCTACATTGCAGTATTGATGCTTTTACTTAAGTTAAAAAAGATATAGTACTTTTACCATAATGCTATTTTCACTTACACTTTTAAAAAACCCATGCGTTGTGCCGTGAGGGTGCAGACTAGCAGACACCAACCCGGGACTCCTTGATGGGCTGCCCTCCACTCCCTCCTCCTACCCAGCAGAACCCTATAACGACATGCCCAACATAAGGGTGGCAGGTTGAGAGTGGTTAAGCCCTGTGTGTGACTTTTAAATATTTAACCAATGAAAAAGCATTAACAAGAGCGTGTGACTAAATAACCACACTACTAGATCCTTTGGAACGCCGGTTCTCTTTTTTTTCTCTCTTCCATTTCCTGAAAAGTAACGTTTTTGGACGTATAAGGTTTGTGCCCGAAAGCGATCAGTCTACAAAAAGAAAACAGGGCTGGATAATGATGAAAAATGACTGGCTGTTAAGAGAAATAAAGAAAAAAAGCCAACGTTACAACATGGTTTTCAAGATGGCTTAAGGTGATTGAATAACTGCCGAATTAATTCTTTGAGCTATAAACATTTTGGTTTGATTGTGCTCCTTTTGACTTCACAGAGACCTGACCTTTTGAAGCCACTGAATAAAACCCCGTTATCACAATGGAGTTAAAACGGCGACTAAGTGGTATATTGGGTTAGCATCTGATTGGCTTGAAATTGTTCTCGCTTTGACTCTTTTTCATCTTTAGTGGTCGGAAATCACTGTTTTCCTGTTGTCTGAATGGCCTTAAACATTTTACCTTCCTCCGGCACTGATAGGATTTCTTTGTATTCCGCTGTCTGTTTCCCATGGGAATGAGAGTGGCTTTGGAGTTCAATGCTAAGTAGGAACTGCTCTGCATTCCTATGTGTAGTAGTGGTGGCAGACTCCCGTTTACCTTATGGGAGAGAGATGATGTTTACCATAAATGATACCGGCGGGCATTTTCTGCCAAGGTCCAACGTGTGGTATTGTAGACGTGAGCACAACACAGGGACAAGGTTATGAAAGAACAAAACAGTCCTCTGCAACATTAATGAGAAAGAACAGCATAGTCAGACATTTGACTAATATCCCAAATCAGCACCAAAATAAAGGAGCAAAGTACAGTCTGAGTTTATGGTGGGAAAAGTTTTGCTGCTCAAGGTCAGAGTAAAAAAAACAAAAAAAGGGCGATTGCTTTGGTGAATGGAAATTATTTGAATAATGGATAAGATGATATGGGACAAGTTCATAATAATAATATTATTATGAACTTGTTCCATATCATCGTGTCCAGTATCCAGTATTATGGGAATCGTTGCCTTTTTGTCTATTTATTTGGGTTTTTGCTGATTGTTTTGGTGAATTCAGCAGTTGTGGACCACGCGGTTTAATTCTTGTGAATGGAAAGTTCAAACCCGGGGTAGGGATGAGTTACATCATTCATGATGTACTTCCTTTTGTCCTGGTTTATTTGGCTTTTCGGTTTTGTTGAATGGAAACGGGACTTTTTGGCAGGTGCCACATAATTCAAATTTAATCAGCAAATGGGGGTCATTTTGTGGCATATCCAATTTCCCCTGTGCGTGTTTGTTTTCCCTGTAGGTTCAGCGAACGTAAATGACAGGTTAACGTATGTTGTAGTTCCAAGTGCACCATTGCTCTTTTGGCTGGAGAAAAATTCAAGAAGCATTGGCAGGTGAAGTTAACGCTCTGGTGTTTGACGATGCTGCCGTGTTTGTTGTTAAGGGGTGGGGTTAAGGTGTTAGGTGGACACTGGCTGTTTATCATAAACACGGCCCGGGCCCAGAAGAAGAGGGGGTCCATCTGCTTTGATTTTATTCAGCGATTCTCCCCCAGGGGCCCGGAGCTGGAGTGAGAGAATAACAATACTTTGAGCCCATCTGCTCCCGCAGCACCAACCCCGGCTAAATTATCACACGCTACGAGCGACTGGCATATGCTGTGGCATAAAGCTACAAGAGGGCATTGTGTGCCAGCTGTTGTGTTGACAAATACTTATCTGGCAGTTCTGAAGTCAAGCTTGGTAAGCTGGTTTCAAGTTTTTTGACACGAAAAAAAAACAACAACTAAACGGGGGAGCCGGTTGGGAAGGTTGAGGGTGAAGAAACTGGAAGCTTCCTGTGTGGTGGGAGGGAGATGCATGTTTAATACATGCTGATTTATCTCGGGGTCTTTGTTAAAGATTGCCTGGGGGGATTTGGGTCACCGCATATGGAACTCAATCCATAGCATATACAGTACAGTAGGGCAGTGAAAGAGACCGAAGAAAACCCCCATACAAAACAGACCAGCCCTCTTAATCTTTGTAATCCTGCTGTAGAATATTAACCAACAACAGGCTGCATGTGTGATCACATTGTTGTCGTCATCTACTTCACAGAACAGGAGATGACATAAATTGGGGGTGATCACGCTAACGTCCCTGTTGATAAATAATGCACATTTGTGTTATGCTGTACCGTACTTGTAGGTTGGTGCTTTGCTTTCTCAAACGGTTGCCTGTAACATTTATGTTTGCCCTGATGCTGTTCCCGTAAACCTGGTCTCCCCCGAAAGAAAATGTTTAGTCATTAAGACAATTTTCTTACGGTGTTAAATGACCATAGCTCCCAAAATCTTGGAGTTATATTGAATTGAATTATAATCCATTTACATTTAAGAAGCAGCAGCGAGATTTGTTGGATAAGCCAATACATAAGGCTAAAGGGTAGTCCTTGGTGCTTAGGAACCAGTGGTGTAAAGTAACAAGGTACATTTACTCAAGTACTGTACTTTTACTTCTACTCCACTACATCTAAGAGGCAAAGAAATATTGTACTTTTACTCCACTACAATTATTTGAAAACTTTCGTTACTAGTTACTTTGTAGACTTTGATTATTACAAAACAAACATTAACCACTACATTTAGGTCATTTGAGCTTGTAGATCTGCTATTTTCAAAAGATTTTTGTCTGCATAATGAGTACTTTCAACTTTTGGTACGTTAAGTACATCTTGAATTCCGTACTTTAACTTGTAACAGAGTATTTCTACATTGCAGTATTGATACTTTTACTTAAGTACTTTTTTCCACCACTGTTAGGAACTATGCGCTAAGGACTAACAGTCACAGCTGGAATAACATCGGACCGATCATGAACCGGATTCAAACGTTTTATACATGCAGTGTAACGTTTTGACTGCTCTGTGCCAAACAGACTGAACGAACCACTTTGCAACAAGGCCTCATTCTTCCATTTCATCCACAACACACGATTTAGTACCTTTTGAAAAAAAAAACGTTTTTTTATTTAGTTAACATTTACAGAAACATCATCACTGACATTGACTTCCTTCCGTTTTTGCATACAGCATTGTCTACACTGTACAGACAAACAAAAGTCAAACGTCCCCGTATGCGCTCCACAAAGACTCACACGGTGTCCTCCTTGTGGACAATTATTGTCCTCGTCAGTGAAAAGCTTCTACATATCAGCAGTGCAGATACAGGTCGTTCCCTCTTCAGGGGAGGAAGGGGGGGGGGGGGGGGGGGTGATTACAAGGGGATGCTGGGACTTGTAGTTCATCCAGGACTTCACTTGAAAAAAGGCTTCCTATGACATACATTGTGTTCATGACCAAATGCTATATATATACTGTACACATATACAGTATGTATACATAACTTTAACCCTGTTTTTTTTTTACATGGAGCCTAGGACATTGGTTCTCAAAGTGGGTCCCATGGAACCCCCCCCAAGGGGTCCTTGGGGGGGGTTCCAGGTGGTCCCCGGTAAAAGTAGTTAACATAGCCTGACAATCATTTCAACCAATTTATATTTTGGCTATTCAAAAATAGCAGATGTACAAGCTCACAACGCGTCACTTTGGTGAACAATTTTGTTTTAAAAAAAACTTCCCTTCTGGGGGTCCCTGGCACTAAATATTTTCCGATGGTGGTCGGCGGGCCAAATACATATCAATTTGAGGGTCCTTGAGACATAATAGAGTTTGAGAACCACTGGCCTAGGAGAAAGCCAAAAAGCCTTTACACATTTGGAGGTCTCCAAGTACCCAGCCTGGTTCCTCCTCACCTCCTGTCTTTATAACACTGCAACACAGTATGTTCAGTAGTTTCAATGGGACAGCGTCAACTACAACGTCTCACCTTAGTAATACAGTGAGACAGGGTTAAAAGCCTGATTCATGTGTACTTGGTTCGTTTGCGCAGTGCGGGTGTCTTTCCGCCAAAAATAGCAGATCTACAACTCGCGTCGTGTCACGCTTATACGACGAGTTGAGAGCTTGTAGATCTGTTCATTTCAGCGGCACGACACCCACGTTGCAATTATGTATAACTCAAGCTTTTTTAGAAGTATCCGACGCTTGTAATGTATCACCTGTATCACCCCTTGGTTTCTTTTTATTTCATTAAAAAGGGAATTACAAGTTTGTAAATATATATATAATATATGCGGATTAGAATATAATAAATAGTACTGGATCAAATAAGTTCACTTAAGTTATCCGATGCACGGCTGGAAACTGGACACATTGTAACACACTTGAATGAAAAAAAGGCAGCGAGAACAAACCACTTTGACGAGTATTCTCCTCTCACCCAATGGTTATCCAAACTCCTGAGGGGGGCGGAGTTAAGCCTTCAGTAAACATAAAACACAATTTTTAGTTCTAGTTCCTTCTCGACACGCCAAGTAAAAAAAACAAAAAAAAATGGATATCGCAGTCTTCACATCAAACTGTTAACTGAATTATTATTCAGGAACGACAACAAAAAATTACCGTTTTTATGTTTGTTTTTTTCCAGTACCGCAACTCGCTAACCGCGTGAACAACTCAGACAATGTATAAATGTAATAAACATACATTGTAAGGACATCTAGGCGACGTTATGTTGGGCGTGGATGGATGTACTGTATACACGTGAAACCGCTTCACAAGGAGTAGAGAATACTGTGGTCTTTGATGATGGGAGTCGTACAGGTTAAAGTGTGACTATACTGTCCATGATGACGATGCTCTGTCGGACACAGCGGAGGCTTCTAGCGACTGAGGAGATTTCACACAAGCTTGTAGAGAGAGGAACAGCACGTTGGTCTGTGGATGAGGGGGTTTTGTGCGCGCGCCCACTTTAAAAAAAACGCGTATCTCCTCCCAAACTTTTTGCGCTTGATTAATAAAAGCAGAACTCACCCCCACCGGTTAAAATGAGCTGCTCTCTAGTCCCTGACTGTTCTTGGATTTTTTTGTTTGTTTTGTTACAAGCGTTGGGAGACGAGTTTGGAGACCGCTCGGAGACGAGCGGACCCCTCCCCAACCTCGCCCCCCCATTGCCTTGCCTTGGAAGGGGAGGGACTCTTCCAGCAGGCCTGTTATGTCCTCAACTCATTTAGCACTGCTAACCGGCGCGCTCCACTGAGGCACAAGGAAGCTACAGAGAGATGCATGAAGACACAAACACTTCAAATAACGCACAGTGCAAAAATAGGTTTCTTACCTCCTCCCCCTCAACAACCCTTACCCTTACCACAGCCGACCCCCCCCCCCCCCCCCCCACCTCGTTATAACCTCTGTGGAAAAGAGAGATGCGGCCGGGGCTAGAGGCGTTGAGGAGGAGAGGTGGGGGCAGACAGGAAGTTAGCGGTCGGTAGGTAGGTAGGTAGGTCGACTCCTCCACCCCTCCTTGGGGGTCTGTCTTGGTCAGTCAGTTCCTTCAGTCTTTTCTCTGTCAGTTTTATTTTTTTGGGAGGGGTGAGGGGTCTCACTGTGGGGGTCTCTCCTGCCCCCTCTGAGGTGGCGGTGGTAGATGATGGAGGTGTGGATGTGTGTGTGTTTCTACTTGTAGAGGCTCATGGTGGGACTCTGGTACATACACATGTAGGCGTCGCAGAGCAGCCGCCGGGCCTGGCCCTGGATGCTCTTGGGGTCCAGGAGGTGCAGCTCCTCGGGGGTCATCTTCAGGTAGGCGCCCGCCTCCGGGCACGGGGACACCTGGGGGATGTTGAAGCCGTTCTGCCCTCCTGTGGGGAAGGGAGGGAACCACACACACAAATAAAACTGTTTTTATTTTCCAAAGACCCCCAGTATGGTAGCCTAGTTATGCATTAGGACAGGGGGTCTTCAATGTTGTTCAGGCCAAGGACCCCTTATAGCCGAGAGAGAGATGAAGCAGGGACCCCCCACTAGATATTGTATAAAATTGTGTCACAGAATAAAGAATAATCTTTTTCATAGATTTCATAGATAGCTTCATACTTGTTTGACAGCACGATCATCAGTGTATTTTCGGCCACTTAACCTTTTAAACCCACAATACTTAGCAAACTTGACCAGCTCTTTTCCTCCTCTACACTAAATCTCTTCGACGAAAATAGCCGATCTACAAGCTCACAACGTGCTGCTGCTGTTAGAACCAGAGCTGGGTTACGGTAACCGCTTGAAGCGGTTGTCAAATGGAAATTCAAGCTCACAAAGTCACATCACAATGCTTTAAGAGCTTGTAGATCTTCTATTTTTTTCAGATTTCTGCCTATTATTGACATGCCCAAAATAGGTACGTTATAAGTTCAAAGAACTGCTTAAATAAATAGTGGGAAACAAATGAGCCATTTGTTTTGGGTGGGGTTGTTTAGTGTATCAAGGAGAATTCAAATAATGGCATGCAAGTTGTCATACATAGGAAAGTGCTTGCAAATGCTTTTTTGATGAATGACAAAAAAAGAACCTGGTCCTTATTATGACTTGGCAACTTAATTGGAGCCTACACATGTATTAACCACAAATAAATAAATACATTCATTTATAAAAATAAAAATAAATCAACTTGGCCCCTCTCTGTCTGGAACGAACTCCCCACGCAGAAAAAGCAGTTATTTAATAGCAGGGAATATACTGCTAATATACATTTCCTAAAGGTTTTTTAATGATGTTAGTCTTAATGGTAATTGGGAATGCATATGGAATTTTGTAGTATACTGCCCATAGTATATATTGCACTGTGTCTGTGCAATATATGTAAATGCAAAGTCTTATTGAGTTTGAACAAAGTGCATCGGTATTGAGAAACCAAGATCGGCACATCTTTGCACTAATGCAAGCTGCCCAGCATTCATCACGTTAAATGACGATGACATTGATCCCGATGGCAAGTTTTTTTTTTATCAAGCCCTTAGTCTGTCCCACCACCACCACCACCACCACTGAATGGCTACCATCATCTAGGGCAGTGCTTCTCAGAGTAGGGTTATCACACCATCATTTATGCATTCTTGCATATAACCAGGGGTCCTTGGGGGGGAGGGGGGGGGGGGTTCCAGGGGGTCCCCAGCTAAAGTAGTTAACATAGCATCACAATCATTTTAACCACTTTATCCATTTATGTGTTGGCTATTCAAAAATAGCAGATCTACAAGCTCACTGCGCGTCACTTCGAGCTTGTACATCTGCTATTTTTTGAAATATTTTGAAGAATCGAAAATTAATGTTTACAAAAATGTAATAATTTATATTTTTATCTTTTTACACAAATCTTCTCTTCTGAAGGGTCCCTGGTACAAAACCTCTTCAGATGGGGGGTCCGCGGCAAAATATGTTTGAAACCACTGACCTCGCTTTCACAAACACACACACACACACACTCACATACCGTCACGGTCGGCCATACTGTCAAAGAAGAGCCAGGCAGAGTCGGCGGCGCCATACTTGACGAAGGCCACGTAGTGACTGGTCTCGATGCAGAGCACAGCGAACAGCTCCATCCTCTGGCGGGGGAAGCTGCCCTGCCGGCCCAGGCCCTCTTGGAGCTCCTTGGGGACGGACAGCTTGCCGTGCCGATGGGCCTTCCTCTTAGGGTGGAGGTGGACCTGGATACACAATTTACAATCATAATAATCAGGCATGCAAACGGCCCCGAAGTGAAAAGAGTGACAACATGTTTTTTTTTCGGTTCAGGTGTCATACTATTTGGATTCAAAACGGCTATTGTAGCTGAAAAGCTACAAGTTTGCATGTCTGAATAATGCAAAAACAGAATTATTTGTTTGCATTTTCTTTTTTTCTCCTCCATATATTTTCATAATAAAAAAAGTGCGTATCGTATCGTATCGAAATCGTATCTAAGTTGTGAGCCAAATATCGTATCGTATCGTTTCGTGAAATTAGTGTATCGGCACACCCCTAGTGAGGACATTAACATGTTTAGGACTGCAATTTTATGAGTGACATTTAAAAAAGAAAATTGGCCATTTGTAACCCTAAATCTAAAGCAGGAGAAAAAAAATATTTACAATCACGCTGCCGACACGTTGTATGCTTGTAGATGGGCTATAGTCTGTGCATGACACCGGCACATAACTAAGTATAATTCAGGCAATGGTCCTCACAATTTCTACTTCTATAACTCTACTATATGTGTGGGTACATTTGGCCCTCACAAGTATAGTAATAACAGTACACACACACACATGCAATAAATACTGTTATTTGAGTTATTTCATTTCGGTTCTCCTCGTACCATCTTTAATTTTTTATTATGGTGTGATAACTATGAACCAAATTGTGAAGTTCATTGATTATATTGCATATTTTGTATACATACAATATGTATATGCACATTGCATAACACTTGCACAACAAACTAATCACTAACAAAAGAATGAATAAACTTTTTCCATTTCACTTAATATAACTCTTGCCTTAACACAAATGTATTCCTTAGCAACAGGCTCCACCTAGTGGCCAACGATGGTACACACGTTGCAGTTTATTGCTCTCTTCAGTCATGCAGCCATAACAGGCTCACTGTGTCTTCTACCTACCTGTGTATTGCACTTTTCACAGAACTGTTTGATCTTGCCAGCGGTGATGTCGCCGTCCTCATAACACTCCCGGCACTCATAGAGAGCCAGGCCTCCACAGATTCGACATTCTCTGGGAGCTGCAGCACAAAACACAGCAGTTTAGTTAGTTTGCACTGCAAGGTTTCCGTCCGACAGTGACAATTATGTAAGTCTTTAAGAAGTGGGGAGTTAAGAACACAGATGTGTTCAATCTCAGTTGGGTGAACATTGAGTCGTGTTATGATAATAATAAGACTTGATTGCCGATTGATCCATTCCTGCATCACCATTCATTCTCACACACACACACAATCTTTATTTGCGTTCACATTTTAACAAGAAATTCTTGAACACAAACAGTAGTAGATGCACAAACTTGGCAAAGCTCAACAAGTATTTCAGGATACAGAACACGGGTACAGGAAGCATCGCCTCCTCCATATATGGCGACTGCCAATTATCACAGACACTGAACAGAATTTTGCCAATGCCTTAGCTCTTGACTTAGGCATTCCTGCAATCTGCAGGCCTCTCACACCTGATTTGTGGACATTACCGAGGCTTCCAAATATGAACACAAGCAGTTTACATTTGTAACCAAGCTGTAGAATAGCATCCTTAAGACGTTCGCATTTAAAGGAGACACACCATGAATTTCACTTTTTTTTATTTATTTTTTATTTTTTTGGCTCCCCAGTGTCTCTTGTACCCCAAAAAATATTTTCTTTTAACATTCAGTCATTCATTCTCATTTCAGAGATTTTCAGAATGGGCGTGTCTGAACAGGCCATCTCAGAATGGCAAGTTTGCTTACCTCACCAAACTTTCTGCCCATGTATTTTGACAGACAGAATTGCTCAGTACCGCAGTACAGCACCCCCCTAGCCAACTGGACGTTTTGGTATTGCAGCTGAAAGTGCTTTATAAGCCTGAGAGAATTGACTTGGGATGAGTATATCTGAGTGTTGATTTAGGCTCAAACCTTTTGAAAATGGTTTGAGGGACATACACCATATGATATTAAATATCAAATATTTTTTTAAATTCATGGTGTGTCTCCTTTAAGCATCTTGTAAGGAATGCCTTTTCCAGGCTGTGGGCAAATGTACATGCCACTTCCAAAATGGTCACTTCTCTACTGTCCTCATCAACAATAACAACATCTGGTGTATAAGCTGTGACATCTGAAAAGGCATCATTTTCATTATTGCACATGGCAGTTGAAACACAAGAGTGCTTATACGTTTTGGCAGAAGATGAAATGTATGAACTTATGTCCTTGACTAATAAGTCAACAATTCTGTTGTGCCTACCAATATACATTCCTTTATATACATAGCAGCCATTCAGAATATGTGAACAAACCACTTTGATGAGAATTCTCATCACACACACACACACACACACACACACACACACACACACACACACACACACACACACACACACACACACACACACACACACACACACACACAATGACAATGAATGAGTGCAAACTCACTGTCTTCAAGTAGGTCTGTGATGTCTAACTCCAGAGACGGGAAGATTTTGTTAAACATTTTGAAGTCCTTGCCAAAGCGGGGCATCTGGATGATAAGGCAGGAGGGAGCCTGGACAACAGAGGAAAACATGGACACAGAGAACGTTGTTAGGCAGAGTGTGTTTTATAGTAGACTGACAAACAGTGGTGGAAAGTAACTAAGTACATGTACTCAAGTACTGTACTTGAAGTTCAATGTTGAGGTATTTATTACTTTCTTCAGTATTTACAATTTTCAATACTTTTACTTCTACTCCACTACATCTCAGAGGCAAATATTGTGCTTTTACTCCTCTACAATTACATGACAACTTTAGTTACTTTTTTTGTAGATTTTGATTATTACTACAAAACATACATTAACCAATTCAGTCCTATATATATATATATATATATATATATATATTTCGTCCATTTGAAAATAGCCGATCTACAAGCTCACATTGCGTTGAGAAGTGTGAGATGCATTGTGAGCTTGTAGATCTGCTATTTTTAAAAGATCTTTATGCATTTTGAACTTTGGGACATTCTGCACAATGACTACTTATGACTACTCATAGTGTAACAAACCTCTGCAAACTTGAGGTCACTGTTGATGAAGGACCACTCTAGAAGCTGCTGGCTGGTGGGAACTCCCACTTTGTCCTTTTTGTCCATGAAGATCTGGTAGAAGTAACAGTCCTGGACCTTCTGCCCTGCCGACCTGTAGCACACCAAAACAACCAGCTTTTCATTTGCACAAAGAACATTTCTTTACACTTAAGTGTTTTTCTTTATGCTTTCTGTCATAAAGCTGCTATCAGGAATTTGTTTAAATCAATACCATTATATTTTAACCAATCTGTACGTTGGAGAATGTTTTGCTAACACAATATAACTAGCACAACTGCAGTGATTGGAGATGGATTCGATGATGCCGAACAAGGCACGTGTAGTAGGCGGCTAATTTGTTCCTGATGGAAAATGACCTAATATTAAAATACTACAGACGCACGCACAGCGAGATTTTGTGCTTTTTAAAAGCTATAATAGGCCTATAGATCGATGTCATTAATCTATTACCTGCATTATTTCACCCACGGATTATCCAATATTAATTAATAATTAATAAGACTGCTAAATGTCTAATTATATTTGATTGACCCAAATGCACCAAACTGCGGTTATCTGCGGGCTAAAACCGTGATCCATGCACCTAGTTTTCAGTAAATATTTTTTCGCCATCTAAATCCTTTCGAACAAAAAAACGAAAATGTATTTTTTTTTGCATTTCCGGGGGCACAACACAAATCACAAATATAGCTGCAAGCAGCGATAATACGGGGCCAGTGAATAGAGAGAGAAAGAGAGACATGGAAACGGAATAGATTGAAGAGAGAGAGAGTGACATGGAAACAATAGATTGATGAGAGAGAGATGGAAACATAATGGTTTGATTGGACATCTCAACCTACTGCCATTAACAGGATTCGAACTCTCAACCTTCAGACTAATAGGCTGCAACACTACCTATAGTGCTATAGCTTTGTCCAGGCTGATATTGTCTGTTGAAGATCATAAACTCTTGCCTTCTTTCATGAACCAAGCCCCTGTTTCACTAACACTAAGATCACTCGTTCACAAACCATTTACCGATGAAGAAATTGTACATCTCCTCAGAACCAAAACTAGTGAAAGTAGCCGATCTACAAGCTCACAAACCATGAAAAGTTGTGAGATTGTAGATCAGCTATTTTCAGAATGAAGTATGTCATACGTTGAAAAAACGTACTCTCAAATAAGCATTTCAGGTTATCTTTACCATTTGCACATGTATTCATTGATACAGTCATGTTGTTTGCAATTCAACTTAAATTAAGTCTGCATCAAGTGAGGCTTGAACTGACGACCTTGAGATTGTGAGGCATTCATTTAAGGGAGACGCCATTGGCCCAACAGACAAGGAACTGTGAAAAAGGAGATCACACAGATGATACAGTTTCACGCAAATAGCTGAAAAATCCTGGGTTTAAGTGTTTTTCAAACTGCTCAAAATTGCGGACAATCTAAGGCCGGAGCTTACTGGTCAAAGCGATGTTGACGTAGATGTGTTCCTCATGAGTCAAGGCACAAGTGTAAGCAAGTTTCACGACTTTCGGCCAAACGAGGCATGACTTTTGCCTGTTTAAAGTTAGCATTTTCAAAAAATTGCTATAGCGCCCCCCTTTGGCCAATTGGAGTGAGATTGGTTTCAGTGATATTTGGAATGACTCTGAAACGTTACTGCAACGTTTCAAAGAAATGTGAGTCTTGCATGTATGTGTTAGGGGCAGATGAATAATTTTCATAAAACTGCAATAGTTAAAATCTATTTCCTCCTGGGATTTTTGAGTAATCTGCACAAAACATTTTACACATGAACTTAGGACCTTTGCCGACAAAACAAAAGCGGCGGATTTTCCATAAGTGAAAAAATGCAGAAGTTATGAGCCAATGGCTGTTTTTCATATAATTCAAAATGGTGGGCGATCTAAAGGTCAGAGGTCAAAAGTCAGACCACGAAAGTTGTCGGGCATGAAGAGACGCATGTGTGTATCGAAGTTTCATGGTTGTAGGTCAACAGGGCATGAGTTGTACCTGTTCAAAGTTGGCACTTTCAATTGAGTGCTATAGCGCCACCCTTTGACGAATGAGTGTGAGAATTATTTCTTGGTAGTTTTTCATGAGCATCTACCATATGGCCGAGTTTCGTAAAAAGCGTATGCACGGTTAAGCCAGAACTGGCAAAAACAAGTATTTTTCAAACTGCTCAAAATTGCGGAAAATCTAAGGGCGGAGCTTAATGGTCAAATCGATACGTGTGTTCCTCATGAGTCAAGGCACATGTGTAAGCAAGTTTCACGACTTTCGGCCAAACGAGGCATGACTTATGCCTGTTTAAAGTCTGCCTTTTCAAAAAATTGCTATAGCGCCCCCTTTTGGCCAATTGGAGTGAGATTGGTTTCAGTGATATTTGGAATGACCCTGTACATTTCTGCAAAGTTTCAAAGAAATGTGAGTCTGCATGTATGTTTTAGGCACAGATGAATAATTTTCATAAAACTGTAATAGTTAAAATCTATCTCCTCCTGGGATTTTTGAGCAATCTGCACGAAACGTTTAACACTTGAACTTTGGACCACTGCCTACAAAAATTTCCAACGGATTTTCCACAAGTGAAAAAATGCAGAAGTTAGGAGCCAATGACTGTTTTTCATATAATTCAAAATGGTGGGAGATCTAAAGGTCAGAGGTCAAAAG
This sequence comes from Gymnoscopelus microlampas, assembly GCF_963454915.1. Taxonomy (NCBI): domain Eukaryota; kingdom Metazoa; phylum Chordata; class Actinopteri; order Myctophiformes; family Myctophidae; genus Gymnoscopelus; species Gymnoscopelus microlampas. The sequence continues at coordinate 52,454,149 of NC_139962.1, read as the reverse complement.
TCAGAGGGTGAAAGTTGTTCAGCATGAGGAGACGCATATGTGTATCCAAGTTTCATGGCTGTAGGTCAAACAGGGCATGAGTTGTACCTGTTCAAAGTTGCCATTTTCAATTGAGTGCTATAGCGCCACCTTTTGACGAAAGATTGTGAGAATTATTTCTTGATCGTTTTTCATAATCATCTACCATATGGCCGAGTTTCGTAAAAAGCGACAGCACAGTTAAGCCAGAACTAAGATTAGCCTTGAATTGAGAGGGAGCGAAAAACAATTTGTAATATAGCTGCAAGCAGCGATAATACGGGGCCAGTGAATAGAGAGAGAGAGAGAGACATGGAAACGGAATAGATTGAAGAGAGAGAGAGTGACATGGAAACAATAGATTGATGAGAGAGAGAGATGGAAACATAATGGTTTGATTGGACATCTCAACCTACTGCCATTAACAGGATTCGAACTCTCAACCTTCAGACTAATAGGCTGCAACACTACCTATAGTGCTATAGCTTTGTCCAGGCTGACATTGTCTGTTGAAGATCATAAACTCTTGCGTTCTTTCATGAACCAAGCCCCTGTTTCACTAACACTAAGATCACTCGTTCACAAACCATTTACCAATGAAGAAATTATACATCTCCTCAGAACCAAAACTAGTGAAAGTAGCCGATCTACAAGCTCACAAACCATGAAAAGTTGTGAGATTGTAGATCAGCTATTTTCAGAATGAAGTATGTCATACGTTGAAAAAACGTAGTCTCAAATAAGCATTTCAGGTTATCTTTACCATTTGCACATGTATTCATTGATACAGTCATTACGGGGCCAGGCTTCCAGCATGGACCCGTATTGTTATTCTGATTATTCCGTTTCTTCTTCTGCCACTTTTGGCAGTTCTGGCTGAACCGTGCAGTCGCTTTTTATGAAACTCGGCCATATGATAGATGGTCATGAAAAACGATCAAGAAATAATTCTCACAATCTTTCGTCTAAAGGTGGCGCTATAGCACTCAATTGAAAAATGCCAACTTTGAACAGGTACAACTCATGCCCTGTTGCACCTACAGCCATGAAACTTCGATGCACACATGCGTCTCCTCATGCTGAACAACTTTCACACTCTGACTTTTGACCTCTGACCTTTAGATCTCCCACCATTTTGAATGATATGAAAAACAGTTAAAACCTATCTCCTCCTGAGATTTTTGAGTAATCTGCACGAAACTTTTTACACATGAACTTTGGACCTATGCCAAAAAACGTTTGCAAAATATTTTCCATAAGTGAAAAAATGAAGCTTTAATGAGCCAATGAATATTGCAGTTTTATGACAATTATTCATCTGCCCCTAACACATACATGCAGACTTACCATTCTTTGAAACTTTGCAGAAATGTAAAGGGCCATTCCAAATATCACTGAAACCAATCTTACTCCAATTGGTCAAACGGGGGCGCTATAGCAATTTTTTGAAAATGCAAACTTTAAACAGGCAAAAGTCATGCCTCGTTTGGCCGACAGCCATTAGACCTGCTTACACATGTGCCTTGACTAATGAGGAACACATCTATCACGTTGACCAGTAAGCACCGCCCTTAGATTGTCCGCAATCTTGAGCAGTTTGAAAAACACTTAAAACCAGGATTTTTCAGCTATTTGCGTGAAACTGTATCATCTGTGTGATCTCCTTTCACAGGTTCTTGTCTGTTGGTGGCTTCTCGCTTAAATGTGTGCCCCACAACCTGAAGGTCACCAGTTCAAGCCTCACTTGGTGCAGACTTCATCTAAGTTGCATTTCACACAACATGACTATCAATGAATACATCTGCAATTGTTAAAGATAACATGAAATACTTAATTGAGTGTTTTTTACATACAGCTGATCTACAATCTCACAACTTTTCAGATAGCAATGAGAGTATGTTTTTTCAATGTATAACATACTTCATTGTGAAAATAGCCGATGTACAATCTGACAACTTTTAATGGTTTGTGAGCTTGTAGATCGGCTACTTTCACTAGTTTTGCTTCTGAGGAGATGTACAATTTCTTCATTGGTAAATGGTTTGTGAACGAGTGATCTTAGTGTTAGTGAAACAGGGGCTTGGGTCATGACAGAAGGCAAGCGTTTGTCATCCTCAACAGACAACGTCAGCCTGGACAAAGCTATAGCACTATAGGTAGTGTTGCAGCTACCTAAGAGTGCCTCACGACAGCAAGGTTGCTGGTTCAAGCCTCACTTGATGCACACTCATTTAAGTTGAATTGCAAAAAACATGACTCAATCTATTCCGTTTCCATGGCTCTCTCTCTCTCTCTCTTCAATCTATTCCGTTTCCATGTCTTTCTCTTCAATCAATTCCGTTTCCATGTCTTTCTCTTCAATCAATTCCGTTTCCATGTCTCTGTCTCTTCAATCTATTCCGTTTCCATCTCTCTCTCTCTCTCTCTCTCTCTCTCTCTCTCTCTCTCTCTCTCTCTCTCTCTCTCTCTCTCTCTCTCTCTCTCTCTCTCTCTCTCTCTCTCTCTCTCTCTCTCTCTCTCTCTCTCTCTCTCTCTCTCTCTCTCTCTCTCTCTCTCTCTCTCTCTCTCTCTCTCTCTCTCTCTCTCTCTCTCTCTCTCTCTCTCTCTCTCTCTCTCTCTCTCTCAGGGGCGGCCATAGCTGAGTGGTTAGTGAGCCAGAGGCTCTGGTTGACCCAGGTACGATTCCAGGCCAGGTCAGCAAATGTGTCGATGAAATTTGTCATCGACACAAGCAAGACTCTTAACCCCTAATTGCTCACAGGCCCTCATTGGAAACAAGACCGCAAGGACTTTCATGAACTGACCTGTTAAAGGAATTATCATTTCTCTTTCTCTCTCCTGGCCCCGTATTATCGCTGCTTGCAGCTATATTGTTGTTTGCAATTCAACTTAAATTAAGTCTCCATCAAGTGAGGCTTGAACTGGCGACCTTGAGATTGTGAGGCATTCATTTAAGGGAGACGCCATTGGCCCAACAGACAAGTAACTGTGAAAAAGGAGATCACACAGATGATACAGTTTCACGCAAATAGCTGAAAAATCCTGGGTTTAAGTGTTTTTCAAACTGCTCAAAATTGCGGACAATCTAAGGGCGGAGCTTACTGGTCAAAGCGATAGATGTGTTCCTCATGAGTCAAGGCACAAGTGTAAGCAAGTTTCACGACTTTCGGCCAAACGAGGCATGACTTTTGCCTGTTTAAAGTTTGCATTTTCAAAAAATTGCTATAGCGCCCCCCTTTGGCCAATTGGAGTGAGATTGGTTTCAGTGATATTTGGAATGACTCTCTACATTACTGCAACGTTTCAAAGAAATGTGAGTCTTGCATGTATGTGTTAGGGCCAGATGAATAATTTTCATAAAACTGCAATAGTTAAAATCTATTTCCTCCTGGGATTTTTGAGTAATCTGCACAAAACATTTTACACATGAATTTAGGACCTTTGCCGACAAAACAAAAGCGGCGGATTTTCCATAAGTGAAAAAATGCAGAAGTTATGAGCCAATGGCTGTTTTTAATATAATTCAAAATGGTGGGCGATCTAAAGGTCAGAGGTCAAAAGTCAGACCACGAAAGTTGTCGGGCATGAAGAGACGCATGTGTGTATCGAAGTTTCATGGTTGTAGGTCAAACAGGGCATGAGTTGTACCTGTTCAAAGTTGGCACTTTCAATTGAGTGCTATAGCGCCACCCTTTGACGAATGAGTGTGAGAATTATTTCTTGGTAGTTTTTCATGAGCATCTACCATATGGCCGAGTTTCGTAAAAAGCGTATGCACGGTTAAGCCAGAACTGGCAAAAACAAGTATTTTTCAAACTGCTCAAAATTGCGGAAAATCTAAGGGCGGAGCTTAATGGTCAAATCGATACGTGTGTTCCTCATGAGTCAAGGCACATGTGTAAGCAAGTTTCACGACTTTCGGCCAAACGAGGCATGACTTATGCCTGTTTAAAGTCTGCCTTTTCAAAAAATTGCTATAGCGCCCCCTTTTGGCCAATTGGAGTAAGATTGGTTTCAGTGATATTTGGAATGACCCTCTACATTTCTGCAAAGTTTCAAAGAAATGTGAGTCTGCATGTATGTTTTAGGCACAGATGAATAATTTTCATAAAACTGTAATAGTTAAAATCTATCTCCTCCTGGGATTTTTGAGCAATCTGCACGAAACGTTTCACACTTGAACTTTGGACCACTTTCTACAAAAATTTCCAACGGATTTTCCATAAGTGAAAAAATGCAGAAGTTAGGAGCCAATGACTGTTTTTCATATAATTCAAAATGGTGGGAGATCTAAAGGTCAGAGGTCAAAAGTCAGAGTGTGAAAGTTGTTCAGCATGAGGAGACGCATATGTGTATCCAAGTTTCATGGCTGTAGGTCAAACAGGGCATGAGTTGTACCTGTTCAAAGTTGGCATTTTTCAATTGAGTGCTATAGCGCCACCTTTTGACGAATGAGTGTGAGAATTATTTCTTGATCGTTTTTCATGACCATCTACCATATGGCCGAGTTTCGTAAAAAGCGACTGCACGGTTCAGCCAGAACTGCGAAAAGTGGCAGAAGTGACAGAATAATGCGAATAACAATACGTGTCCAGAGCAGAGCTCTGGCCCCGTAACAAGTTGTCTCATGACACATAGAGTAGAGACCCGACATTGTCCCATCCTGAGCAAGCAATTCATACAGTACAGACTGTTTACATTGTGGCATTAGTTGTTACTTGTCTGCGCATGCAAATGCGCGCGCACACACACACACTTACTGACTGGGTGGGTAACTGACCTTAGTTTGAGCAACGGGTCCACTCTCAGTATATGGTGGAAGAGAATGTTGAGGAACTCCTCGGGGTCTAAAAAAAGAAGAATCTACATTATGTTGCGCAAAGGCCTGGACAAATGTGGAAAAATGTCTGGGAAAATAAAATAATTCTTAAAGGTAGGGTAAGTGATATTTTTTGGTTAAAACAAAAAGTATTTTGTTAAAAGGTTAAAGCACTATATTCTGATTGTAATCATTGCTATAGAGTGTTTTTTCAGAAACAGGATTCTCCCCGTCTCTCCAGCTCTTTAATAAACAGAAAATACATTTTCCGGTAGGTGTCAAAATCTCAGCCAACCAGGAGAAAGTACCCATTTTTAAGCTTCATTTTTATAGTGTTCCAGTTCCAATTTTGCCTGCTCATTTCTTAGTGTCATCACTTCCAATTTCACTTGTTTAATCTATATCCTGATTGAGTTCTCTATCCTGATTGGATAAAATTGGAAATGAAACTGAAACTGAAACGAAAATGCAAGAGCTGGAGAGACATGGAGACTCCTTTTACTGAACAAACACTTATTTTAATCAAAGAAAATCACTTACCCTACCTTTAACTTATATTATCTCATTAACTTTGTTATTAATTGTATTGAAAAGCTTCAACACTACCGACTTTGACACATCATGACTTGACATCCTACCTACCTTTCTCTTCCGAGGTGAAGCCAGATGCAGCCTCTACCTTCTCCAGAATCCTCCTCAGCTTCATCACTTTAGTAGCACACACATATCCATGACTGGAAGACAAGCAGAAGATAAAAGGACACTGTCACGTTAGCCATACTTTGTATACAGTAACAACAGCATTACCCCCAAAACCACACTGTCATGGATGCCAGCAGCTACTGCTGTCATGTAAGCATGTTGAACAGCAAACTAATGGGTACTGATGACAGCAGGACCAGGACAGACAAACCCAATGCAGCATCCACTGCAAAAACTCTCACGGAACTAAAATGTTCCGTATCCAATACGTTTAGTTTACGTCTACTTCCAGGGTTAGTCAAGCTTGCACAACTCAACGGGTTTGGTAGCACACATCGAAATATAATCAAGGACAGTCCAAACCATAATTCTGTTAACCATGTGTCTTTTTTATTTAGAGAGAAAAGGTTTAGAAATACATACTATGCAGGGCTGTCCCACATACCCTTTTTTTCCATGCTTCGGGTATTCTGCGCATTTTGAGGCCAGTAGTAAGCCTTGCCGAGCCATGTGGACAATAGTGCGTGCCAACGTGTCGTCACCACGGGGGGCGTGGCATAGTAGCTGCAGACATACTTGTCCGCCGCTACCAAATGACACTTGTTGACGCCCCCGTCAGGATTTTTGGCACGCACTATAGGGCAGGAGGCTATCTCCTGTTCCTGTAGCGTGAGGCAGCTTGATGTACGAGCACACCCCCTGGACATGACGCTGGTATGTCGCAGGGACTTACCCCAATCCAACCCTTGATGCCGAGTGCCAAGCAGGGAGGCATTGGGTTCCATTTTTATAGTCTTTAGTATGACCCGGCCAGGGAATCGAACCCCCAACCTCCCAGTCTCATGGCGAACACTCTAACGTGCCACAGCACATTGTTGTAACTACGGTAAGACTTTCCTCGAGAGCCAATCACATTACCCGACTGTGTAAAACTAGGAAATGCCAACTCATGACAGTTGTAGCTGATAAACAACCAAAAACGCTGTTTATTGTTTTGTTTTGTGTCAGTGAATCTCTTAGTTACACCGTCTTTGTTCTCATGAAGTAGTTTTGTTCATAAGGTGAAAGAATGCTATGCCCATTTAGAGACAAGCCTACTGTAAACCAACCACTGTCTCTCTAGCAAATGGAAATGGAGAACACTCACCTTATAAAAAGCTTCACAAGACCAATGTTTGCATAATAAATTCACTGAAATGTTTTTCTTTCTTTTTTTTAACATGCAGGCATAGATTATCAACTACACTGTTGGCTCTCCATCAAGTAAATAAAAGATTTCTAAAAAAAAACAAGATTTTCCAAAAATAGCCAAAGAAATATAAAAATGACACAGATGCGTTCCTGGTCTTAATGGGTTAAAAGATGTGTAACACTGGTTTCTTCCAAAATTGGCCTGGAAAAAAAAACGTCTTTCAGGAGACCCAAAGGGGAAGTGAATGTAATGTTTCCATCTCTTTCGTATATAGTGTTTGTATAAGTTGATTATTATGAATTATTGTGGTACATTTGTATACTACTGTATGTTGATGAAATGAATTCATAGGACCACAATGGAAACAAGTCCATGTCTTACTGTACCATGTGCTGCTGTTTACATTTCTAATAAAGTATTCAATCAATCAAAAAATAAACGTACATGCGCAGGGGGTTGACTATCTCTGTGCGCAGCAGCTCTTGGGTTTCTCTGTAATACTCCACATCAGTCTTGCAGCGTGGCCTCAGCAGAACTGTGTCCAGGACAGAGCTGAAGGAAAAAAGACTGCAAACAGAGAGAATAATAAACGGTAAGTTTGGGAGTTTTCAGTTGACCGTGTAGCATGACGGCAGAGGACTTGGTTACAACAAGGAAATTGTTGCTGTGTCGGGTATGTTTTTTTTTTTTACTTCTCGTAAAATAAAGCCCTACTTCATCATACAGGAGTGTCGCACAAAAGTAGGGAAAATAGCCGATCTACAAGCTCACAACTCGTCGTATTGTGGCGCTTGTAGATCAGCTATTTTCACTACATACTGTATATACCGGTATATTATTTTTTTTAAATAATAATAAAAAGGGGGAGCAGTTTTGGACATACAAGGTTTCCACCCGACAGCAACAGAATGATACTTTTCAGGTTCGACAGCACTTAGAATACAGGGTCAAAGATGATGGAGAGGCAAACACTGTTTTGAGGCTTGTTAGATGGAGGTGGAAAAGAAGAACAAAAAGTATGCAGCAAGGACGCAACTGGAATGGTAAATGGGCTGCATGTATGTAGCACCTGTATCCAAAGCGCTTTTCAATGTATTTCACATTCACCCATCAGTGTTTCCCCTAGCCAGAGGCTGAAGGTGTGGGGGAGGATGCGTGGCGAGCGTGCACGCCGAAACATTTTGGGTTCTCAAAATGCATATTTGTGCTCAAACACGAAGACTTATACAGTACACGTGCACAGTAATGAGCAGGAAGATATCTGTATAGTTTACGTATGAATTGTCTCCAGATTTAGGAAAATATACTTTTATTAGACCAAGTAGTATAGACAAACTGTCATACATAACAAAAAAGACAGTGGTGGAGGAAGTACTCACACTTCTTACTTAACACATTACCTGCCAATCACGGATATGTCCATGATAATAAAAAAAAGAAAATTGAAACATTTTTGTTTTTGAAAAAATCATACTGTGGCGGCCAGATTTAAGGGGTGGCGGCCCGCCACTGCTTAATGCATATAGGGGAAACACTGCCCATTCACACACACACAAGAGGAAACCAAGCAAGGCAGCCACCTGTTCATTGAGAGCAGTTAAGGGTTAACCCATTTAGACTTGTTGCAACCTATATGTTGTAATACCTTTCAGTCCAGGACAGCATCTGTGTCACTTTAGTTGTTGCAATACAAATTTGAAGTTTTTCATAAAACTTAGGTTTATGATTTAGAAGGCGTTTTAGAATCTGCCTCGGGTCTAAATGGGTGTTTCTTGCTCGAGGAACACTTCGACAAGCAGCCAGGAGGATCAGGGAATCGAACCAGAAGCCTTCAAGATTCCAAGATGGCAACTTTACCTCCTGAGCCACTACTGCCCTTGAGCAATTAATAGTTAGGAAGGCAAACAACCTCCTCTAGTGGTGAAAGGTGGTATTAATGGTTTTGGAGGATGGCAGCACTATGTAGTTGACTGTGGTGATTATGAAATATGAACAATTGATGTATATATTCATACATCATACATAATTATATTGAGTTACCTCCCTGGTCTTAGGGTCAGATGTTATATACAGCATTTACAGTACCCATGGTATTTTTTTGCCACCTTATTGGAATGTTGAAATTGCCTGAAGGTACTTATTATTAATATTATGTCTGCATGTCTCTGCTACCACACACACACACACACACACACACACACACACACACACACACACACACACACACACACACACACACACACACACACACACACACACACACACACACACACACACACACACACACACACAGTTTATACACATATTTGCACTCAATGACCACAATGGAAATAAGCTCCCAAGCTTTTTACGTGTTTTATGCTTTTGAATAGATATGCACAAATATTATGTTCATGTATAGGCATTTATGTCAAAAGGTACTGACCAGAAAAGGGTGGAGTCCAGGTAGCAGGAGTTGTAGTGGCCTTGAATACCTTTCTTCTTTCCTACCATGACATCCAGCCCATCGTTCTCTGTGCGGGGAGGAGTGTTCTCGTGCACCACCTCACTCAAGTACCCGCCGAATGCTACACAAAGAACATAAGTTTAGAGATCCAAGGACTTATTCCTCCCATGCTTGGGTTATGTGGTTGATGCTCTCATGTAAATAACTTCATCATAAGTGAGCAAAGCCCAGGCACCACAGCTAGACATCTGCTCAACCATTTCAATGTATTTAGGTACATGGTCAGGACAGGATAGGGTTTGTATGTATGTATGTATGTATGTATGTATGTATGTATGTATGTATGTATGTATGTATGTATGTATGTATGTATGCATGCATGTATGTATGTATGTATGTATGCATGCATGCATGCATGCATGCATGCATGCATGCATGTATGTATGAAATGGTTGAGCAGATGTCTAGCTGTATGTATGTATGTACTGTCAAAAGTAAGACCAATCACAGCCGATGCCAATATATGCATGGTATGGAATCACGAAACAGAACCATTTCAAAACAGTCTGCACCATGACTGGTAAATCCAAAGTGAAACTAATGAAGAGGGTGGAAGTTGGATTGCATTTGTAGTCAGTCAGTCAGTCAGTCAGTCAGTCAGTCAGTCAGTCAGTCAGTCTCTGTCTATGTGTCCCAACCTGTTCACCAATCACAAAGACGTTTATAAAGGAGAAACCAATATGGATATAATGACTTCAATATTCTCTGTGCAACAGGTTTGCTCGATACAAGCATTAACCATGTGGGTTAGAATGCATAAAAACATGCTCAAATATTCTTCCCAGCATGGAAGGGTTAATACCAAAGTGAAACAAGACAAGCATAACATACTATATATAAAGCAGCTTGGTGTGATTTAATTTGGACACATCTATCTGGATACACCTCCGCTATTTTAAGTGTGCGTGCCTCAGTCACAATACGCTGTTAGACCTGGTCCAAACAGGCGGGCGGTGCAAATCGGGGTCCTCGTTGACAATAAAATTGCAGAGTGCTGCGTATTTGCAAACGACAAACCCTCGTCTGTGCCTCGGCTCCCTCCCACACTGGTGGACGGTGAGTCCCCAAAATACCAAACAAACACAGACGGGGACAGACACACACTAACACAACTGTGACTTAGGAAATTGTCATTTTGCGCCTCACGCCAATCGGCCTGCCCCACATTACGGTGCCAAGGACGACTCCCCATTGCAGTCAGAACTGCAGACTCACTCCAAATTTTCTCCACCTCACCCCCTGGCACTTCACTCTCCCTGTTACTCTTCCTGTGTCCACCTATTTAGCCTCCTTTTCTTTCGATTGATGCTAGCGAATGTCCAAGATACTATGGTACTACTATGCATCTCTTTGTCACTTGTTCTCATGTTTTTGTTTCTTAGATTTGCTTTTCTTGACCACAAATGTTACGAATGCGATTTAGAAAGCAGGTTACTTAGACAGATGCTAGGTTCATTGTTTACCTGGTATCCTATCAGTTTCAAATGTACAGAATGTTATTTTGACTGTTTAGACAGATGCCACATTCTTTGTTTACCTGGTATTCTAGTGTCTTTGAGGCACTACACTGCTCTCTCTGCACACTATTTATGTGACTATTTACCTTGTTTATTGACCAAGAGTTCATGTTTACTCTGCTTATTCCGATCTCACGCTCGTACTGTGAGTCGCCCTGGATAAGAGCGTTCCTCTAAATACCTGAATTGTAAATTGTAGGGCCTTGCTGTATGTCTTGTTTAAATATGCATGTGTCAAAATGTCCCTGAATGGCAGATAGCAGAGATGACCGATACAAATAAATGAATAAAGCCCTTGATTTACAGAGAGAAACACAACAGAACCACGAAAAAAAGAAAACGGTGAAAATGTGTGCAAATCTTTGAATATATATATATACATTTTTAACTAAAATCTTTGCTTCTGGGGGTCCCTGGAACAGAATATTTTAAGATAGGGGGTCCACGGACAAATACATATAATTTTGGGTGGTCCTTGACATGAAAAAAGTTTTAGAACCACTGATATTATAGCAACATAACTAACAAACATAAGTACTTTTTTTTTAAAGAAATAGCAGATCTACAAGCTCGTAGCGCGTCACTCAAGCTATGAGCTTGTAGATCTGCTATTTTTGAACAGCCCAAAGTACAAAATAATGGCTACAAATCTAAAACGACACAGTATGCGTTCCCATAGTAACACTATTATTCCCACAAGGACAGGGATATTTGTGTCCAGTGTAAACAGCTAGTGTAGCGGGTGACTCACCAATGGAGTTGCAGCGTTCTATGGGGTTGGAGGAGTGGTGGAGCGAGGGGAAGCGGGAGTCGGGCCGGCAGCACTTGAGTTTGACAAACAGGGCCTTCTTGGGCGGGCAGCTGAAGTAACGTGTGCCCTTAAAGGTGCCGTCCGTGCAGCCGACACACTCTTCTTCCTAGAGCCAAAGACATTATTAACAATATTGTCATGTACGTCGTACCTTATCCCAATGCTTCACAAACATTTTCCTCGAGAATCCCTCAAATTGATATGAATTTGGCACCACAGCACCCCCATAAGAGAAGATTTGTCTTTTTTATATGGCATGGTTTGCATTGGATGATGCTATTCTTTATCTGCATAGTACTCGCTTCAATAATGAATGCTTCTGTGAAAAACTCAACAAAGTAAAAAAAAGAAATCTAAAAGAGAAGATCTACACTAGGCTCACAATGCGTTGCGACGAGTAGTGAGCTTGTAGATTGGGTACCGAATAGCCAAAAATAAATAAATACGGGTTTAATTAACTCATTGAGTGCCCAAATTATTTCTGGCTATTTCTGGCCAGTACGATTTTGATTTTTGATTTTTTTTTTTCAAAGTAAAAGAAAAGTGCTTAGGAAGCGAGATACAGCCTTTTTCAGTTATAAGTTAAACAAGGAGTGGATGGAGCTGCAAATCTTCAGATAATGATATCTTGGGTTCTTTTTTCTATTTTTTTCAAAAACATGTGAAACACGTTAATGGCACTCAATGAGTTAAACTGTTCCTAATTTAGCTGGGGACACCCTGGAACTCCCTCAAGGACCCCTGGGGATCCCCGTACCCCACTTTGAGAAGCACTGCCTTATCCACTCCATATCATACGGGAGACACCAGACACACATTAACTGATAAGATGGTCACACTCCTACAACATCACAGCTGGACCCTATCAAAATGCACTAGTTTCTGACCAATGCACTGCTGCCAGTGGTGTGATCTAGGTTTTTTCATGTGCGTGGTCAATGGATGAAATGGTAAGTGGTGGTAAAAGTACTCACATGTTTTACTTAAGTAAAAGTATCAATATACTGCAATGTAGAAATACAAGTCTGTTACAAGTAAAAGTCCGGAATTCAAAATGTACTTGAGTAAAAGTACAAAAGTATTGGTATCAAAATGTATTTAAAGTACCAAAAGTAAAATTACTCAGTGAGCAGAATGTACCATTTCAGAAGTTCAAAATGTTTAAAAAATCTTTTCAAAATAGCCGATCTACAAGCTCGAGCTTGCAGATTTGCAATTTTCAAATGGCCGAAATATATATATACGTCTGAAGTGGGTAATGTATGTTTTGTAATAATAATCAAGATCTACAAAGTAACAAGTAACTTAAGTTTTCAAATAATTGTGGTGGGAGTAAAAAGTACAATATTTGCTCTGAGATGTAGTGGAGAAGAAGTTAAAGTAGGCCAATTGCAAATTGGAAAATACTCCAGTAAAGTAAAAAAAATACCTAAACATTGTACATAACTCATCCAGTGCCACATGACGTCTAAGACGTCACGTGGCCTGACGCCCCGTGCGCCACATGACGTCATGAAAAAAAGAAAATATTTCTTTTTTTTTTTTGGAAAAACATGTTCAGAACCCAAGATATGATGATTTGAAGATTTGCTGCTCCATTCACTCTGTGTTTAACTTCTAACTTAAAAAGGCTGTATCTCGGCTCCTAAGCACTTTTTTTTTACAATGAATTTTAGCTGTGGCACTCAGAGCCAAAATTCCATAAATAAGCTGGGCACTGAATGAGTTAAGTACAGTACTTGAGTAAATGTACTTAGTTACTTTACACCACTGATGATTAGTAGAGGGCTACGCTTTTTTTCCCCAAAAATCTGCACGTCATACTACGTATAATACTAGTAACACGATAGAACACACCACTGACTGCTGCGTGAAAACGATTGGAGTGTAACAGTATTTCACAGATGTAATGTTTCACCACTTCCTAAATCATTCAATAAGATTTTTTTTAATTTATTCTTGATGATATTGAATAGACCAGGGGTCTTCAACAAGGGGGCCGTTCTCAGAGTTACTGTAGGGGGTCCGCCAAATCTTTGTGATACGATATTTATTTTTTACATTAACCACTTGAACCCTAGCATCTCTTTTCTGAGGAACATTAGCCGAAAATAGCAGACCTACAAGCACACACCTATTTTCGGCAAAGCAGTGTTAATTTTGACAGCAAATTTTGATTTAGTCTTAATCTTAGTCTTTTGAATAACACCATTTAGTCTTAGTCCTATTTTAGTCTTCTGAAAATTGTTTAGACTTAGTCTTTTGAATAACACACCATTTAGTTTGTCCTATTTTAGTCTTCTGAAAATTGTTTAGTCTTAGTCTAGTCTAGTCGACTAAATATCAAAACCTTAGTATTTTAGTTTTAGTTGCCAAAATTAACACTGCGGCAAAGAGGTTTGGTGTAGAGGGGAAAAGGAGCAAATCAAGTACCAAGTATTGAAGGTTTAAGGGGTTAAATGTCTGAAATGAACAAAAAACATGAATTTACATAGCACTGATGATAGTCAGTGAAGCTATCTATGAAATCTATGAAAAAGTTGAATCTGCAACACAAATGAATGCAATGTAGTGGGGGTCCCGGCTTCATCTCTCCCTCAGCTAAGGGGGTCCTTGGCCTGAAAAACGTGTAAGACCCCCTGGAATAGACGGTTTTCCTCACCAGCTCCAGTCCAGCCAAGGGTTCCAGCAGGCCCGGGGGCAGCCCCACCCAACGGATGACCCCGCAGAGAGGGGGGTTCTCCTTCACCTCCACCAGGGACCCCACCTCCAGGCCCCCCGGCTGGCCCCGGGGCGGGCTGGGGGGCCGCCCTGGCGGCGGAGGGGCGGCGGAGGTGGGAGGCTGCGGGGGCTGCTGCTCCGGCTGTTCCCCCATCACGGACTGGACGGAGAGCGAGAGGGGCCCATGGCTCATGCTGCCATTGGGGCCCGCCTTCCGGTTCAGACTGAAGGGCAGAGAGTGGAACTTGTTGTCGCTGGACAGAGAGGCCGTGGCTGCGGGGGCCCTGGAGGAGGGCGGAGAGACCTGGTTGAAGTCCGGCGGCGTGTCCGTGAGCGACTTTGCCGGGTCCTCGCCAACTGTCAGGAAAACAATGGAGGAAACCGAAAGTTACACCGCATGCGTCAGTAAAAAGGCGGTGACTGACTAGGCGTGAAACGATTTAAAAAAAACGATTTATCGTAAATTGATTGAAAATCGATTCAAATTGGTGACAATTAAATTGAATTAATAAAAAATGTATCGTGATGCAAACAGCAGAGGGCGCGTCAAAAAAAAGAGAAAAAATACAGGATCTTTGTAAGGGAATTGATTAAAAAAAAAGTGCTACTGTACTGTAGAATAAGAGAAAACAGTATTGTAAAAAAAAAAATGTTTTTTAAATTAAGAAGAAAATACTGGATTTGTGTAAGAGAAATAAAATTAAAATAAATCGTTTTTTGCGGTCATTTGTCTAGAAAATAATTGTGTGTTTTTAAAAAATCGTGAAAAAACGTATCGTGAACGTTTTGTGAAGGTTTTGTGAACGTATCATGATTCGAATCGTATCTCGAGTTGAGTGAATCGTTACATGCCTAGTGGTGACGTATACTGGACTTGGTTCAACATGTATCAATGTAGACATGTCAAGACTTCCATTATCAGACCAGATTTGTTATATATTTGATGTTTTTTTTAAAGTACAGTGGTCCCAAAGTACAGCTGGTGTTCATTCTAGCCATCTAACCAGGGGCTGCAACTATAGCTGGTAGAAGAAGACAACTGCTGTAGCGGTAGTTTGGGACACTGAGTTGAGAACCACTATTCTAAAAGGCAAGCTGTAGGTAAGATATCTGCTGGCATAATCACAGCTCTTCAGATGCTGATTATGCAACCTAACATTTCCATGTATTTATTTATTTACTACAATGTTAAATTGTAAGCATTGAAAGTATAGAGCTGATATGTGTAGCTTTAGAGGAGTAGTTCACCCAAAACATTACTTATTTTCTATCAATTAAAGACACCCCATGAAGCCTTGGAGATTTCATGAAGATTTCTTTGTTTAATTCGCATTCTTAAACCAATAATTTGATGACCGGCAGAGTCAAGTGGGCTTCTATTGACCGATGACCCGGTCATCAAATTATTGGCGTAGGTATGCGACAAAAACAAAAAAAGAATTTCAGTGAACTACTCCTCTAATCTACTTCCACATTGACACAAACACAAGTTTGAAACCAAGGTAGCAGAGATATTATAAAAGAAGAAAAAATAAATACCAATACACCAAAGAAAAAAATATGAGTACTGTATGAACCTGAGGGATGTGGAAAAAATGGCCACAGCAATGAAAGGAGAACTGATAAAAAGTGTAATGAACAAACAGCCAACATCACAAACGAGACCAACCGTGGTGTTCCCCTCGTTCCTGCAACAACAGACAATCATACATAACAGTTCTCTCTGCGGTGGAAATTCTCCATGGAGAATGCCCTTGCTCCTCGAGCGAGAAACAATTGAGTACAGAGGGGGAGAGAAACATTGTTTTGTATTGTCGGTGACCATTACAGATGTAATGAGGAGTGAAATGCCCATTTAAGCCTCCCAACAAGTCAAATAGGAGTACCCAACACCATTATCTGTGATATCTATGGTCTAAGGATGACGATGTGACAAATGTACCAATGTCTTCACATAGCACTCCAGACAGAAGGTTTTTATTAATGCTCTGGCTTTCATCTTTGTGAGCCAACGCTCCTATCCCTGAGCGACTTATGAGTGAGATTTAGAGGGATTAGTATCTTTCTAAAACAGTGGTTTTCAACCTTTTTCCATATCAAGGCCCATTATTTATTCAGC
The DNA here is from genome assembly GCF_963454915.1 of Gymnoscopelus microlampas. NCBI lineage: Eukaryota > Metazoa > Chordata > Actinopteri > Myctophiformes > Myctophidae > Gymnoscopelus > Gymnoscopelus microlampas. The sequence goes on along the minus strand of NC_139962.1, from coordinate 52,437,744 downwards.
ATTTGAGCCACAGACCACCATTTGATGAGATTTAGCCTCTCAGACCCAAAACTATTTTTTGTTATCGTTGGATAAGGTTTTTGTCTACAATTCCATGCTGTATTGTGGCACCAATAGGAGAGATTAACAGGCAAACGTTGATCAAAATAACAATTCTTCTATATTCTCTAATTGTGTAGACTTCTTGTTTAATTAAGTAATGCAGATGCTTAACAATAATTTAACTCTTGAGAGTGTAAAATGAAACCAAATGGACCCATTTGGTTCCATTTTACGCTCTCAAGAGTTAAAGATCTACCCAATAAGGGTCCATTTGGTTACCAACTCTCCATCATTTAGCTGGGGACCACCTGGAACCCCCTCAAGGACCACTGGTGGTCCCCGGACCACTGGTTGAGAACCACTGTGCTAGACTAACAAATGCTATTAATTCAGCTTGACCTGTGGCTATTGTTGTAACAAATGCGAAGATTGTGCACTACTATTTAAATACTTCTGCACAATTTCCAATTTTCCAAATTCAAAATACTTTTTCATGTGAGAACTGAGACACCTGATGTTGTCATGCGCTTAGTTTTCTTCGTTCTACCTGCTGCTGCACAAGTTAAGCATGAAGCAAAGTATTCAATAGCCAGGAGAATGATTCTACAGCACTGAGCATTATTAAAAAGCCTCAAGTCTTACAGATGAAAATCATGCCACACCAATAAGTCCATGCAGATGGAGTCTCGCGCTGAGAGAAAAGTGAAGTCAAAGGTCTTCTTGATAGCAATCTACTGCGTGAAAATGCAGAACACATTGTTGTCCAAATAAAACCTGCTTGGATTGTAATTGTAGACCATGTTCTAAATCTAAATGCTGCAAAATGATGTTAGTCAAAAGTGTTACTGATAGTATGCAATACTTATGTAGAAGCTGAGTGCATTTATTTTGTCCTAGATGACCATATAATTGTAGCCATCACAAGAACATTCACACATATTGCAATGCAGTTAATGTTTAGGTTCTGACAACAAGTGATGTGCTGGTCTCTAACAAAATATGTTCCGGTAAGTTCACAGCAGTGGAATTGACAATGAAGCAGCTTCAAATCATTAACAGGAGCTTGCTATCAAGATGATTTTCTTTCTTTTTTTTTAGGGTACATCTTGTCACGTCTCACAGTTTACCTTCATCAATATACCATGTGCTTTTGGATTTGGGTTGAGCTGGTGGGTCAACAGAGCTGCCATTTAAAGTATAGTAAAACTCTGACTTGCTCCTACTGCCACACTGGTGACCTAAGCCTGCAAACAATAAAAGTACATGAAAGAAAAACAACAAGGAAGGTGGTGGCAGGAGAGAGAGAGAGAGAGAGAGAGAGGGAGAGAGAGAGAGAGAGAGAGTGGCATACGGTAAATATTTAGCCACATAGAACATTGACAGTATATTGAGTGACAGGAGAAGTTTAACAAAATTGAATTGAATGCAGATTTACACAGGCAGAAATGCTGGGAAGAATGTGCTGCGAGTTTGCGCGAGTTGAGTTCCATCACACAAAAAAAGACCACAGCAGAATAGTTTGGAAAGGGAAGCACAAGGGTAGAAAAGTGATTATGAGTACCAAGGTGATCCATAAATGGTGAGAGTACCACAGCCAGCACCACATAAGTACACATGATAACTGTTAAAGACTTATCTTGAAGAGTAGAATGGCTTTTATACAACGTTTACAGGCGTGATGTGTTGTAGAGTCACAACGTATTCTTCAAAGCAGTATTATTACATTCAGTGTTTCCCCTAGGATGAAGTTTTAGCAGTTGGTGGCGAATATTTATATCGAAATACCTTTGCACTCAAAATAAAGAGCGCGATCTGCTACGAAATAACAAGAAGAATGCATGAATAACGTGGTGGCGTCGCATCGCGGTGAGATCAAACTTTGAGCGTTGTAAAGATCTTTCAATGGATCTGGATGGGGCCCTGTACTCTCCTCAGGGCTGTCACGATTATGAATTTTTACTTGACGATTAATTGTCGCTCAAATAATTTCGATTTAATTGTGTAACATTATGATTACAAAATAGTATTTCTGTTCGTGCTTTTAGACTTCATAATCAAAAAGGTGCACAGGGCAGATATGACAAATAACGTACGAAATTGTTTAACTTTATACTTTTTATACTAAAAAACATGAATAGTGGAAATAGCAGATCTATTAACGATTAGGCAAATAATTATTGTGATTATCTCAAATAATTGAGATTAGGTGATTATGTAATAATTGTGACAGGCCTAACTCTCCTCACAACTTTGTGACTGGATATGAAGCGTACATACTGGTAGCGCAACATAATATAACTTTCATAAAGACATAAGATGGAGTCGTCTTCCATTGTTAAGAAACAAAAATATATAATTTACATAAACATCCACACCACTGCTGAATGCATATGGGGAAACACTGACATTATTTTCCTTTAGTTGGCGAAGAAAACCGCAAAAAGTACGGTTATTTGTGAATTATAGGAATTAACAGCACGTTTGGAGAGTGCGTTGACCAATCAGACTGCTGTAAACCTGTTGTATAATCATAGAATATTTTTTAAAAAAAAGTTTTCTTCATGCAAGAAACCAATCACAAGAGATTCACAGGTTACACATTGCAGTCACATCGAATTAACCCATTGTTCTGGAACAATCTGGAAGAAATTCTCCTCGTTACCAAAGTTCTCGGTTTGTTATTATTGCTCCATTACATTAAAATCAGGAATTTCACATTTTAAGGATGTTATTTTCAAAAGCAACGAATATACATTTCCCAACAATTTCACGTAATTCGATTTAAACGATAGTTGCACAGTCCTGCATTTTTTTTGCATTTTCAAGAAAGGCAGTCAAAAATGTGCACATACATCTATTGTAAAAAATGACTGCACAACCTAAATATTAGTCATTATTATTTCAGTGCTATTATCACACCACTGTCATTAGGGTTGGGATCCTTTTATTTAGGATTTTAACAATTTCCCCCTAAAGGGGGTTCCAAATGGTCTGTAACTCTGAGAGTGTACAAATAGAACCAAATGGACCCATACGGGTCCATTTGGTTCCACATACCAGCACATACCAGCTCTGACAGTGTGATTAAAAACCTGTTCCGGAAACGGTTCCAAAATGTGATGGAACCGATTCCGGTTCCTCAATGTTGGTCCCGTTTCCCCCAAAATTCCTCTGGTTCCAGATCCCAACCCTATAGTTGTCATGCACCCTGTTATCATGGTAGTGATGTCCTTAAGTTGTTATTCTGCAATGATGCTATAGGTTCTCCTTTTTCCTTGATTTAGAAAATTGATAAAAGATAACACTTTTTAACCCATTAAGACCGGAAAGCATCTGTCATTTGTAGAATCGGCCTCAGGTCTTAATGGGTTCAACTTTAGTGATAACAGATTTTTTTCAATAAAAAAACATATATTTCCACCTTTGCAGATTAACAAACAAAGTCTATTCCAAGTGAAATTCCCCTTTTCTGTGTCAGGTTCCCCTTCCCCAGCAGGCTGTGGTGGGTTTGTTAGATTTAGTGCTGTACCTTTGTTCTTTGGCTTGCTTTGGCCAGAGGACGACTTGTCACTGCTGGTGCCCCTGGAGGCAAAACTGTGCTTTTGCAGCCTTTGGTCCTGCATGGAATATTCTGAAGCACAGCCCAGAAATAATACACCCAACATTAGAGGAACATCCCTCCAGATCAGTGGTGGAAAAAATGTACTCAAATGTTTTTACTTCAGTAAAAAAAGTATCAATAATGGAATGCAAAACATACTCTGTTACAAGAAAAAGTCCAGTATTCAAAATTTACTTGAGTGAAAAGTACAAAAGTATTGGCATCAAAATGTACTTAATAGTACCAAAAGTAAAAGTAGTCATTATGCAGAATGTCCTATTTCACAAGTGTATAAACATATTTTTTAAATGGCAGATACAATCTCACAACGCATCGGCTATTTTCAAATAGCCGAAGTATATAGGGATAAAGTGGTTAATGCATGTTTTGTAATAATAATTACAGAGTAACTACAGTAGTAACTAAAGTTTTCAAATAATTGCAGTGGAGTAAAAAATACAATATTTTCCTCTGAGATGTAGTGGAGTAAAAGTAAAAGTACTGAAAATGTAAAAAACATTATCCAGTAAAGTAATAATTCCTCAAATTTGCACTTAAGTACAGTACTTAAGAACAGACATGTACTTAGTTACTTTCCACCACTGCCTCCAGATCAGCATACCTGTACATTTACCTACCATACACACTGTCTACAACATCTCTATTTCTGGGCAAGTTCGGCCAAAATAGGTGAGCGTTCGAAAATAAATTGCAGATCTACAGGCTCACAACACATCACACATTGCGACACGTTGTGAGCTAGTAGATCGGCTATTTTCGGTGAAGAGATCTAATGGGGGAGTAAACCTTGGTATATTTGTCTTGCACAAAAAGTCTTACTGTGTAGCCTGTAGGACTGTCCTCGACTTAGACATTCTTAGTCAAAACCAATAGTCACAGGAATTTGTCAACTAATCGATTAGTTGATTGAATACAAAGCAAATAATCGACTCACAAAGTCTTAGTCGACTGACCAAATGACAGCTTAGTACCAGTGTTGATTTTGACAGCAAATTTTGATTTAGTTTTATTCATAGTCTTTTGAAAAAAAATCCATTTAATTTTAGTCATATTTAGTCATCTGACATGTTTTAGTTTTTGCCTAGTTTTAGTCTAAAGTTTAAATCTACAGTTGATTTAGTCGACAAAAAATGTTTTTGGCGTACCTTGGTGGCGTCGTAATGGCTGATTTTACACTTGGTTGCATGCTGAAAATAGCCAATCTACAAGCTCACAACGCGTCGCAGCGCGACGCGTTGTGAGCGTGTAGATCTGCTATTTTCAGAGCGCAACACCCGAGCGCAACCAAACATAAAATGAATTGTCTTTTAGTTCTACTGCATCTCTTCTCCACTAGTCCCTCACTAACATTTTGGTCTAGTTTTTATTTGTTGACAAAATTGTCAATATATTTATCCTTAGTTTTTGTCATCGTAGCTTAGTTTTTATTTTGTTTTTATTTTGTTTTCGTCAGTGAAAAAAGGTAGTCGACGAACATTTTTCGTCATAGTTTTAGTCGACAAAATCAACACTGCGTAGTACTCAGTGGTCCTGTTGCCATTGCATTTTTGTTACTGTATGTGCCGTGCTGCATTGCATGCAAGGCTCTGTAATGTGTCAGCACTGAGAAACTCAAAACGTATGTCTCTGTTTGACACAATGACACAGATTAAATTCCTTTACATTTTTCTGTAGTAAAAAAAAATAGCTCTAAATCTAATCAGTCTCCGGCATTAAAAAGTTTTAGCAATGCATAAGAAACCCTCACTGTTGTCTCTGGCACAGCACTGATAAGCTTTGTTGTCCCCTTGAGTATGAAGAGAGAGAGCATCTTGCATATTGGATAGTTTAGTTGCCAGAAATGTGCTTGTTATACCAGAAGAGGGTGGTGTTGAGCGTGTTGTAAAAAACAAAGGGAGATGGATGGTCTAAAACAGTGGTCTTCAACAGGGGGTCCTCAGAGTTACTACAGGGGGACCGCCATATCTTTTTTGGCTTTTTCTGCCTTTTATTTGATAGAATATAGTAGACTGACAGGAAATGGGCGGGAGGGCGAGATGAGGAGTGACACGCAGCAAATGCCATCGGGAACGGGATTCGAACCTGCAACACGGTGCCCGGACAGCTACGCCAGCCATCCGGGCCGATGGGAACTTTTTTACATTAACCAATGGAACCATAGCATCTCTATTCTGAGGGAAACATTAGCCAAAAATAGCAGATCTACAAGCTCTTTGCAGATCGGCTATTTTTGGCAAAGAGGTTTGGTGTAGAGGGAAAAAACAGCAGACAGAGTGAAAGGTCAAGTTTACCAAGCAGTGACGGTTTAAATGAGTTAAATGTCTGGAAATACACATTAACATCAATCCAACACCGTCTGATGTGATCTATGAAATCAATGAAAAAGGTTTAATCTGCAATACAATTTTAAACAATACGTAGTAGGGAGTCCCTGCTTCATCTCTCTCTCAGCTAAGGGGTCCTTGGCCTGAAAAACGTTGAAGACCCCCATTGTCTAAAAACCAGTGGTTTGCACTCCAGTCCCAAAGGACCCAAAGAAGTGGAGGTTTTCATTCTAGCCATATAATGAGGGACTCATTCACACCTGGAACACTACAGGACGTGATGGACTTAGAAGACACACTTGAACCAATTCGTGTTTTTTGTCTTTTAGCGGTGCCAGCCGCTCTACACTTGACTATGTCCGTCCGTATGTCCGTTTGTCCGTTTGAGCCCGGATGTCCGTTTCTCCGTTTGAGCCCGGATGTCCGTTTGAGCACGGGCTTTAAACAGCTATAACTCCAGTTCGCAGCATGCCAGCAAGTCCAAATTTGGTATGTGGACTTAGACCACCAATAGGGACGAGCATTGACTGCTGAAGCCCCGCCCCGCCCTATTATAGCGCCACCAGGAGGCCACTGGCTTTAAACAACTATAACTCCAGTTTGCAGCATGCCACCAAGTCCAAATTTGGTATGTGGACTTAGACCACCAATAGGGACGAGCATTAATTGCTGAAGCAGGAGGCCACTCACCAAAGGCACCGCTTCCTTCACACAGGGTGCGATTTTTTTTTTAAGCTTACCCATGGAAATTCAGGCATATTGTTGCACTCTGCATCATCTCCACAGCATTAACCCATTAAAATCGGGAACGCATCTGTGTAACCACTTATACCATTATTTTATACTTTGGCTATTCAAAAATAGCAGATATACAAGCTCATAGTGCGGCACAGAGTGCCACGCTACGACGAGCTTGCAGATCTGCCATTTATTTATTTAAAATAGTGAAAATATGTGCAAATCTTTGAATATACAGTATGTTTTTTAAAGCAACATTTTAAACTCAAATCTTTGCTTCTGGGGATTCTACAAATGTCTTCTAAATTCTAAAAAAAAAAAATTATGTTGCTATAATATCAGTGGTTCTCAAACTTTTTCATGTCAAGGACCCCCAAAATGAATTTGTCCGCAGACCCCCCACCCCCCAACTCAAAATATTACTTTCCAGGAACCCCCAGAAGCAAGGATTTCAGTTACAAATGTTCGCTTTAAAACATATATATACTGTACATATATTCAAAGATTTGCACACATTTTTACGATTTTTCCAAAAATAGCAGATCTACAGTACAAGCTCATAGCGCTATTTTATCTATATCTGCTATTTTTGTTGAATAGCCAAAGATATCTTAAAATGACACAGATGCGTTCCCGGTCTTAATGGATTAATATAGAGCCGAGTATTGGGATGTCAGACTCAGGGGTACAAATGGTATCCAGTGCCTCCCTGGCCTCCCTGGCCGCTTGGCAAGCATCAAGGACTGCTAGTACTACAAACTAGCATCATGTCCAGGGGGGGGGGGTGTACTGTACTTCTACTGTACATCAAGCTACCTCATGCTACGGAAACAGGAGATAGGCTCCTGACCTATGGGCCACATGGCTCCTGAAAAACAGGGTTGACACAGTCATATATTCATTAGATATGGATAAACTGAATGAGGGTAAAAAATCTAAGAAAAGGTAGTGTAATAAAGCTCCTTTGAAGGCTCGCGGTCAGACCGGTCTGCAAACCCGGATGGTTTACCAGGCTAGGGGGGAAAAAGGAAAAAAAGGAGCAAACCTCAGCCCTGGGGAACCTCGATCAACTGAGTATATTTAGGGTTTATGTTGTTAACCATCCTGACTAAAAAACTTAATTCACCCGTCTATAATAATCTGTTAAATTAGTAATTGGTGATACCAATAAACATCAGAGGTGATTCACACCTATAGGCATGTGCCATGTCATCACCTCTTTCTTGTCTGTCTAGTAGAGAACAATAAAGAGGCAGATTCAAATTAAGCTTAACCACTCCAACTCTAGCGTCCCTATTCTGGGACAAAAAGTCAACAACAAGCCGATCTATAAATATTTATAGATCTATGAATCTAGATCGCCAAAGATATTTGGTGTAGAGGGAAACAAGGAGGCGGCTTAGTATACAGTAGAGCCCTGGGGGGGGCTCCGGCTAACTAAGTATCTAGAGAGCAGGGGTCTTCAATGTTGTTCAGCCCAAGGACCCCTTAGCCAAGAGAGAGATGATGCAGGGACCACCTCTTACATATTGTATAAAATTGTGTCACACATTAAACTTTTTCATAGATTTCATGGATAGCTTCATATTTGTTTGACAGCACTTCGGCCACTTAACCTTTTAAACCCTTAATACTCGGCAAACTTGACCATAGGCTCTGTACTGGCCTGGGTCCGCTCTTTTCCCCCTCCACACCAAACCTCTTTGCCGAAAAAAAGCCAATCTACAAGCTCACAACGCGTTGCAGATCTGCTATTTCCGCAAACGTTCCCACCAGAATAGGGATGCTAGGGTTCAAGTGGTTATGTGAAAAAAAGAAAAAAGTTCCTATCACACAAAGATGTGGCAGCCCCCCTGTAGTAATTCTGAGGACCCCCTGTTGAAGACTTGATCTAGGGTTTAAGCGGTTAAGAGTACAGTCACTGTGCCTATAAAGGGCCCTGACATAGGGACCTTTGCGTTGTCTCACGTCTCCAGTAAACGTTGCGCTGGAATACAATGCAAAGACTACAGCCAAAGATGGTTAATTTATGAAGATAGACCATCCCAGTTGGAGCCACTAGAGGCGAAATGGTACACACATCCTACAAATGGTATCCTAAGTGGGCGTCGTCTGACGGCAGATCTCACAAACGTCTAATGTTTACTGGCGCTAGATCCCGCGAGAGTGTGTTGCTGGGACAGAGAAAGGTCGATAATAAAGTAGATTTTCTCCTCGACTTGTCTCTGAAAAAAGCCATTTTAGTATGAAAAACTTAGGAAGATTGTGTGGCTTGTTGTGACGATTGGGTCCAAAATTGTGTTCAGTGACCATCCTCCTATAACTTGACAAACCTCTGTAGTGGTGTAGTGCGTGGTGTAGTGGTGAGGCCAAAATCTGTTCTGCCCGGTTCTCCTCAGTGGCTGGAGCAATTGATCTGAATTTGCACACAGCCTTTGACCATTACCATGTGCACCTAACAAAGAAGCGAAGCCCGTTTCCCGATTACACGAAATCTCAGCTGTTTATTAGCATTTTTGTGTTCGCTGGCTCCCGGGTTGCCAGATCATGTGCGCTTATCCCCCCACTGGTATGGTCTAGTGGGGCTAAATAATCCCCCACGTTCACTCTTCCATTGGAATGAATAGACCCCAAACTGCTTCCGGTCTCCTAAAAAGGCGGCCACCTACTTCACCCACGTACGGGAAGTAAAACTGGATATGGTATGTCGATCTTTTTTTTTGTCTTGGCTACAGCTGGTTCTGCGCCTGTGTGGAAGGAAATAACTCTCCACACCAGGAGGTGGCAGCAGTCTGTCTGTATCACGGCATATCTAGCAGAGACAATCTCCAAAACAAAGATGGCATGGACTGTTTCCCCAATACCAGAATGTAAAGAACGAACTTGCACCCTTGGGAAGAATGTTCTGGTCGGGTAAACCTGGGGAGAACTGTCACTACAACTGTTCATATTTATAGTACATTTTTCTTTCTTTTTTTCACTGAAAATAGCAGATCTACAAGCTAACAACTTGTTGCATTGTGATATTTTCACTACTTTTGTGCAACACAATCATACGACAAAGAATAAAAAATAGGGCATTCATTTTATACAGACAAAGATGAAATATGGAGATACTGTACAAGGTTTCTGCCCGACAGTGATGATATTCTCAAAATATTATGCGTGGATGGAGTTACTCCCTGTGCCATTCATTGGGAAGACAAAAACAAATTGAGCATGTCAATATTGCCTGTGTCTGTGTGTGTGCCCTCGTTTAATAGGTCGTTGGCTTGCTGTTCACTTCTTCTCATGCTCTGATTTGCTCAGGCTGACAACAGCCAAACAGAGAGCTCTCCCTCCCAGTCCCAGACTACATTTGTTTCGTGTGGCCAGACACTCAGAGATGTCCGTCTACTGATGATACGTCTGGGGAAATCTAAATTCAATGTGGGGGTCAGAACAATATTGAGAAACCAGTGTTAAAGTAACAAACCTGAAAACCAATCCTGATACTGGGATAGGGATGGGATGATAGGAAAATTACATGTCACGATTATTGTGGCAAAACTTATTGTGATTAACGATATTATCGCGATAATCAAAATATCCTTTAAAAACTTAAAATGCCACTTTTGTTAACCACTTGAACCCCCAGCATCCCTATTCTGGAGGGGGGGGCGTTCGCCAAAATTAGGCGATCTACAAGCTCAGAAAGCGTTGCAACGCATTGTGAGCTTGTAGGTCTGCTATTTTTGGCAAATTGATTTGTGTTGAGTGAAATAAGAGTGTACCAAATGAGCTCTTTTTTTTAGCAAGAAGGTTTAAGGGGTACTGAATTTGCAGCTCAACAAAAGCTAATTCAGACAATTTACCGATAAATTAAAGTCTCTGCACCATTATTGTGAGCGTTTATTCTTATCACGATAAACGATAACGATTATCGTCCGATCACTAGTCCCAAATATGCAAAAAAGTGACAGTGTTTGCATTGTTGTCGTTTTTTTTATTTCCGAATTGTTTCGAACCAGTTTTATCCCACGCATTGAATTTAGACGTCACTAGACACAACAGTAGGCGGAGATCTCTGATCCGCCTGGCTACGTGAGTCTATGATAACATCAGCTGCCAATTCAACACGCTCGGGTGAATGGGCCTCGCTAATGGCCTACTAGCGCCTACGGTAAACTACAAGCGCCTGTCGGACAGATGGCAACAGACACTCAACAACAGCCCGCCTGACGTTAGCTTGGTGTGTCAGGGCCATAAAGACAGCCTCCCATTCACACTATCAATGGACGGTGGCACTATAACATGTAAGTTCAGAAGACCTCAGCACAGTGTGTGTTTCAGCCAGCGTGTTTTGATGAAGGTTTGCGTGGAAACGTCTTGGCTGGTCAGTAATTGAGATCGAGTCTTTGTTTTACAAAGTCATTTCCAAGTTTTCCCATGATTGTCTTGCAAGTCGCATTATAGTCGTTTTTCAGTTAAATGTTTTAATTGTAGGTCAGAGACAACTTATGAGAATTTCTTTACACATCCCTAACAAGCAAGACAGAAGCAAGGCAACCAAGAGTATCCCTGTAGACGTTCAGATTCACAAATAAACATTGAGCTGTCCAATAATGCAGGAATAGCAACTTGCAAAATAACAATAATTATAATAATTATTTCTGTTTCGAGTTAGACTCGCCCCTTTACAGTAAGTATATTTGCACTATGATTAAGTACACTTCATGAGGCCTGCCATGGACTGTACCATGCGTTTGGGCTTCAACGTGTAGAGAGATTTTAGTAGGCAGTAGATTAGTAAAATAAACAAATCTCATTTTGCTTGAAGTTAGGGCTTCGTCAGGAGAGGAGGACAGGCGGAACACAAACAAATCAACAAGCTGACGTGGAGAACAAAGAGCCTGAGTATCTCACTTGACTTTCAAAAACAAGTGAGCCATCGACACAAAAGGCCCCCTGTTCCCGCTTGCAAGCCAAACACAAACCCGGGAGCGCTCAGACTCAGCTCAGCCGCTGCTGCAAACGAGAAAACACTGGAGCGCTGTTGATTCCTAACGCTTAGAAATACACACAGATTTAAGCGATCAATGTTGTTGTAAACGTTGACGCGGGAATTAAACACTACAGCTACAAACTCACCTGGCATAACGTCACAGATGGGGACGAGGCGAGTATGCTCCAAGCTGGCAAAGTTACACAGCAGTTTCCCGTCGAACACGCCGTCCCAGTCCCCGATCGGATTGTCCTGGAAGAGTTGGAGAAAGAGACGTAGTGTGACCCTTGCAGGCGTTCCTCATCTCGCTAGTCCCCCCCCCAACCCCCCCCCCAAAAAAAAGAAAATGTATATCAGTCTGATCAAGATGGCTCTGCACAAGTGTCAGCCTGCCATGGCAGCACCATTACTCAGTTTCTCCCCCAGGCTTAATAAAAGTATATTAGCTAATGCCCTACCAGTAAAAAATGATGCCGTCTCTCTCTATCTACCCATCTATTCAAACATGGTACTTTGGCTATATTCCTGTAGCACTGCCAAAACATCACAGCTCCTCTTATCCACTCTACGGAAGCAATGGAACCTCATGCCACCCAAAATGCACCTCTCCCCCCTGCAAACGCAGCTACCACAGTTTACCCCTCCCCTGGTTTGAGGCTCCTTTTCGCCACCGGGACCACGCTCTCGGTCGTGTGTTTACGAGGCCGGTGCTGTGCTGCTGTTGTAGTAGTAGCTATCTAGCAAAAAGGCAGGGCGAGGCTGGGGAGCTGGGGAGTGAAGCAGAGCAGTGGGCTCTCCTCCTAGGCTGCCCGCTGGCCCCATGCCACGTTGTTGGGTCATACAGTGCTCAAGTCTTTACCTCACTCCCCGCGTGACTGCCTAGCCTCCGTGTGGGAGGGAGGCTCAGATGCTGCGAGTGGGCAGAAGCTGCTGCTGCTACGGCTGCTGCTTTCTGCTGCTAACGGCCAGCAGTCAAATGTCTCACTTATGTATATGAATCTTTTTGCTATGACTAGGCATCTTAAAACTCCAGCCTGGCAAAACCAAGCAAGCGTAAATGGCAGCTGCTCGTGCCTGCAAAGCACACGGTGAGTCTAACCTTTGCACCGGTGTACCAACTTCTCTGCACCGGTAATAAAACACTTTGATCTAAGCATGTTCGTGGATAAGCTTGAAACTACAATGATTAATCCAATCGAACAAAACAGATTCACTCAGCTTTGATAAAGTGATGATCCCGCTTTCCATTAGTTTGTGCAGAAACAAAAATGCCTTGAATACCAGTATGTGCTTTCTTCACCGGGGCTGGACAATAACCTGTAATCTGATATAGAAATATTCTATATTGAGCGTTTAATAATATCAGGGGCTTGGGAGTTCACAAATGCTAAGGCTCTGGCTACAGTACATCTATTCTGTAACCGTTTCTTGTGCTAACAAGATACTAGAGATGAGCTTACAGTAGTTAACTTTAACATCAATTTACATCAATTATATATTACAGTACGCAACTAGGAGACACTTAGGAAAGGGAAATGGCTAAGGGCAAGCATTCAAATGCTAGTTTTATCGTTCTATGATGAATAGTTTAGAAGTGATGTATGATCTTGTATTGATCAATTACTGAACTTCTTGACCTTCACCTTTGAATACCAAAGCTTATAACATTTTGACTTAGAGATAATATATAGCCTGTATAGTATTAATTGTGCCTTGTTACTGCTCGCCCAGACACCCAGTTTTGTCCCCTTTATTGTCTTGTTTTGTATTCCTACATTGTTTGCCTTCACTGTGGTCTAAGATAAACGCTCTACATGTACAGTACAGGACATATGTACAGGACATTTCTGCCGGGATTCTGCATGGCAGAATTGACAATAAGGTTAGGTTTCATGGCCTTGTGTTGCGATTTGACGGTGATACATTGAGCTATTGCAGAAAGAGTGACATACAGACAACCTCATTACAATAGTTTTGCAATTGCTCCGTGGCTCAACCAATACTACTTGACTGCAGTGAGTGTGTTATAGAACATTGACTTGATCTCATACAAGTTTACTGCAACTACCCTGCTTCCTTTGAAGCCGCCTTTAACCTATTAAGACCTGAGGCCGGTTCTACAAATGCCTGCTAAAATCAGTACACTCGCACACTTTCAAGATATTTCAAACGTTCTAAAATAGAGATGTACAAACTGTGCAAACTAGTCAACGCAAACATCTAAAATGAATACGTTCCCGGTCTTAACAGGTTAAAACTGAAACGAAAGAACTGCATCAAAAACCTTACAGCATTGACTTGGACTTCAGCAATGTGGTCAAAACTAACGAGTTCAATTAGAGGTCACTCCACCATCTCTACAACTTTCCCATTCTCTCTCTCTCTCTCCGACACATTTTCTGTGTCATCACCCATCTCTTCCCTTCCCTCTAATCCCTCTCTCACCATGTCAACGCCTACGTAGTACCCCAGGCTCTCGTTGCCAGGCAGCAGGTCACAGAAGATGATGGTGCCCCTCTCCGGGCCCTCGCGGGTCTGCACCAGCACCCGGGAGTTGATCTCCAGCCGCGGGAAGTCCTGCAGCAGCTCCTCCTCCACCAGATTGACGTGGTCCACCTCCAGCTCTCCCAGCTCCTCCTCGTCCTCCTCGTCCTCCCACAGCTCCAGCTTGTCCAGGGCCACGAACACGCCGCATTCGTCCTCGCAGCGGAAGAGCTGGCGGCCCTGGTAGGAGCCCTCCGTGAAGCCCTGGCCCCGGCCCTCCTCCTGGAGGAGGGGGGTGGTGATGGAGTGATAACAATGTGAGGGTGAAATGATATAGAGAAAGAGAGATGAGGAGAGATATAAAAAAAAAAGAAGATGGCACAAAGGGATAAGACAGGGGAGAAAGCAAGACAGTGAGATTGTGAAAGAGACGGCAAGTGAAAGAGACGTGCATGTTACAATCATTAACACTGAAACCTGCCATATTACTGTCATTAACAGTAATGCTGCGTTCACACGGGCAGATACAAAGATACATGCTACCATTCATTTTCAATGGAAGCCAGCGACATGAAGATACAAAGCAACATCCGACGTTTGTAGCTGCTACAAAAGATACAAAGATACAAATTGAAGTTGAGCTGGGTTCAACTTACAGATACAAAGATCCAAACTACTACTGTAGCTCCGATGACGGATATATGTAATATAAATAGGTAAGACAGGATTAATCAGGAACAGTACTGGCGGAGACCTGTGCTCCGAGGAGCACATTTTCTAGATATATATTTTTTTATCTCGACTCTCTTGCTCTTACTGCTGCTGCTACTACGACACACTTGATCCAATAGCACTGTCAGCGTGACGATCAATAAATGTTTATCTTGGGTTTATCTTACCTTATCTATCTCAAAGAGCTTTACAGTGCGTCACATTCTCTCACACACATTCTCTCACACACACTCAAGCGCACGCCGCACACACACACACACGCGCGCACGCAAGCACGCACGCACGCAAGGCTGCTCATCAGGGTTCAGTGTCTCAGTCAAGGACAGTCAAGGACACTTGACATGAAGCCAGGAATCGAACCAGAAACCTTCCGGTTCCTAGACGGCTGCTCTACTGTACCTACTGAGCTGCCCACAGGTCTGGTCTACGAGTACAAGGGCTTGATTCATGCAGTTGGCATCACACAGCCTGCTGCATGTGTAGCTGTACCTGACCCTACGGGACAGCCACAACGTGGAAAATGACCATTGAAGGGATGTTCACACAGACACACGACCTAGACTACTGTGCTTTGCTTTATATAATAGTTGTTAGGCGTTTAGCTTCTGCTCTTATCCACAGCAACTTAAAGTGCAATCAGCGGGCGCCACTGGCCTAATGGTTAAGGCGCATACCACGTATAAGCTCTAATGCCTCTAGCCTGACAGCGAGTCGCAGGTTCGATTCCCAAGCCAGACGACCTTTGCTGCGTGTCACTCCCTGTCTCTCTCTTGCTCGACTGTATACTATCAATAAAGGCAGAAAAGCCCCAATAATATCTTTAAAAAGTGAATAAAAATCAGCGACTAGCAGTAATATTTCATTTTGTATAGATCCAATCCTACCATGAAGGGAAAAGTGCCAGGCCAGGAAACGATAGCAAAAGTCTACAACTTTACCCACATATAATCCAAGAATCTGACTATGCAAATAGGAAGTGCTGCCATAATGCACTCACGCCCAACGTCTGCGGGACAGGCTAGGGCTGGGCAATAAATCGATAATATATCGATATTGTGATATGAGACTAGATATGGTCTGGGATTTTGGATTATTGTAATATTGTGATATGACATAAGGGTTGTCTTTTCCTGGTGTTAATCACTTAAGCCTTAATTTATACTTTGATAGTCTGCGAAAGTCTGTGGTTGTTAAAAAAAGAAAATTGAATTTTTAATTTTTAATGCATTTACAATTCCATTATAAGACATTTATAACGCATAACAACTTATAACAAGGTTTATGAAGTGCTGGTCATAATGCATTATAAACTCAGTGGAACAGCAACATTATAACTAACCACATTCTATCACCCACACCAGACATTTAAATATGAAAAATGACAAAAGTAGTGCCAGGGCATATCTCAATTATCACAATCAGCAGTTGGACTAGAAGAATGTGCCGCTAAGCCCATTATACTGAGCAAGAGAGTTGAGTTGCATGTGTCCAAGCAGCAGCCCACTCATGGAGCCTACAGCCTCCACTCGCTGAGAGAAACCAAACATTGTGCTACAATAAGCAACGCTTTGTGCATGTCAGAGCTTTAGCCATGTCCCTGGCAGCATTATGTAGCATCATGAGAGACTCGGATGATGACATTTTGCACTGTGACGAAGACAGCTGGGTGGCATGATACAAATTAATATCCACCCCACAAGAGGGATTCTTCTTAGATTGTATTTAATAGTGGCCTAGTTATGGCTGCATTTATGGTTCAACTGAAGGTTACAGTGGAAAAAAATATTTTCTTTGCAATTAAAAAAAAAAGTATTCTAATCAGGCTTGAAGAAATTATACTGCCTATTCAAAATCTAAGAGGGTAATTTTCTTTCTGCAGAGAGCACCATGCTGAACACACTCAGAGCAAAATGTGAAGGAGAAATTGTCAGAAACTAAAATCTCACAACAGTAAAATGTTATATGGACAAGTCCTAATTTGCGATTTAAGAAACAGTGTCAAAAGGAGCCCCCCCACCCACACTAGGACGGTTTCCTAAACAATTAACACAATTATGTAAAATGATGATGTTTTAGTAACATTGTTCCTGCTGTTCTGCATACAGCCGACCAGGTGAAGAAATCACAGATTGAGGCTTAGCTTTTATGAAATATACCAGACCATTAGGGTTATGGAAGATGCTTCTGAACATATTGCTAGTTTGACCACTTGAAATGCTCTAATCTTGAACATAGCCAATCTAGTGATGTACAAAAACGAATTTCACCCACCTTTTTACCTTGTAAACCTGTGATGTGACAATAAAACTGATTCTGATTCTGATTCTGAATCTACAAGCTCTCAATGCGTCGCAGCGCGACACATTGAGAGCTTGTAGATCGGCTATTTTCGCTGCACAACATGCTTCCATAGAGGACAATGCTGGCTTCTATGGGATCCAAATGACCGAAATCAGTGGCGGCGACTGAGAATTTTCATCCATGCGTCTCTGAAAGTAGGACATAAACAAACAACAACACGGGTACTTAGTGACAAAGAGAGAGGGTTCTCACCAGCAGCTCCACCCCGAACCAGATCCCAGAGAGAGCCCTGTCGGGCAGCAGCGAGCCCTTGAAGCGAACGACGCCGGGCAGCGGCTCGTCCCCAGACCGCAGCTGGACGCGCACCTTGGAGCCGCAGTCGATGTCGCGCGCCCGCTCCAGCCGGGACTTGTTGCGCAGCAGGCCGTAGCGCTCCTCACAGTTGGTGATGGGGAAGAGCAGCTCGGCCAGCTTCTCGTCCAGCTCCAGGACGTCGCGCTCGTCCAGGCTGAGCACCACGTTGGTCTGGTCCAGGATGCGGAGGCTCCGCTTGCCCTTGCTGGGCGGCAGCGTGCGGCCCAGGTTGTTGCGCTCCTGGCAGGCTTGGCCCAGGCTGCCACGGGGGATCCTCAGGGTCTTCTGGGGAGGCTTCTCCACCGCGCACTCCTTCACCACCATGTAGAAGCGCCAGTCCTCCCGGAAGCCCCCGCTGGGCTTCTCCTGGCTCCACAGCGACGAGCTCATGGCTGCATGCTCCACGTTAGGGATGGGTGGGCGGGCGGGCGGGCAGGGGGGGGTTCACGTCGCCAAGGCAATCTTGACCTGTGGTCTTGGAGAAAACACATTACTTGAATAGGTGCTGTCACCATTACAAAATGTTAGGTTTTAGATTAGACTGTCATACAAAGAATTGCAATCAGGCCATTATGTATTAACAATTATGTAATAGTTGTGACAGGGCCAGGCCTATTACTGAATGGACTTTTCCTAAACTACTTTATTCTCTTTACATCACAAAGGCCAAAGAAATAGCTCCCTGACAACTAGTACTTTGTTGTAAAATGTGAAGGTGTTTCATGTATTTAGTATTTTCCTTTTTCTTTGCATGTCAGTAAAACACATGATTAATCATTAAAGTCCACATCATGGGCACTGTTGCTTTTATTAAATAATTCAAAAGACTAACTATTCCCCTTGAATCATTTGGCAGTCAAGCCAGCGAAACAAAGAAATACCAAATATACTCAACAGTGTAATGGATATATCTATCAGCTCGTTATGTGCAATTTCGAAAGAGGTGATACGCAGGACCGTTGAGTGATTTCCAATGAGCGCTTCCAAATTCGAACACTTAGATTTAGGAATTTATTGACAGGAAGTAGCTCATCATAACATGTCTATGGTGGGTTTTTATGAAACAAAAACTTGAGATGCAAGGAGGATAATCTAAGCTTTCCTTACAGGTGCAATCTTGGTGAGTTTAACGTTGTTTAATACAATCAGATAGGACTTTTCTGTTTGGATGAATGGGCTGTCAAGTGTTGGCATTGCAACTCTAGATGCCAGATGGCATCTAAGAGTTGCTAGCGGCTAGGATTTCTCTGGGATTTCGTTTAGAATACTGTACACTATCCCCCCCAATGCCCCCATACCGATGCACTGTGACTTTGCTGATCCCTGAGCTCTGATTACAGATCTTACTGTACTTAAGATAGTTTACTGTACAGTACAGTCTTATTGTTTCATTGAGATAAGGCTTAGATACCACTCAGATCAATAATGCTCTCATCTTATTGGGCAGTCAACACGTCATGTGTGATACCTCATCTCAAGAGACCTATACAAATATCTACCGTCTGTCTGCTTTGCATGTTGTTCACACACAGTATA
Organism: Gymnoscopelus microlampas; assembly: GCF_963454915.1. NCBI lineage: Eukaryota > Metazoa > Chordata > Actinopteri > Myctophiformes > Myctophidae > Gymnoscopelus > Gymnoscopelus microlampas. The sequence continues at coordinate 52,418,627 of NC_139962.1, read as the reverse complement.
TAGTCTGTGGCCAGCTGGGTCCCTTCCTTCCGACAAATGATTCATACAACAGGCATCTGGATTTCCCCTGGGCTCTGGGTGTGATATTATGACAGTATAGGGTCAGATAGATAGATAACGTCATTAACGTGATCATCAGACATAAGGTCGCATAAAGTACTAGTCTAAGTACAGAGCCTGGAGATGACAGGTGCCTGTCATCTTCTGTCTATCTGTCATACGTCAAGTATGACAGCTGCAGCCAGTTGATGCATAAGAAGTCATGTTATCGTTTTTTATTTTATTGACAGGCAATCTGGCATACAACGATTATTCATGCATTAGCTAACGCTGTAGTAGGTTGATGAAGCGAATATTTCAGACTAGACTACACACAATGATAACAGGGGTTGCCCTCGTCCTGCAGCATAAAAAAAAGATTAGTATCCCATGTGTGTGTGTGCGTGCGTGCATGAGTGTGTGTCTTCCCTTTCCCAGTCAAAGTGGTAATAAATCAGGGCCCTGGCTGCAAGAGGAGGAGGAAGTAGCTAGAATCCTGTCTGTGTGTGTGTGTGTGTGTGTGTGTGTGTGTGTGTGTGTGTGTGTGTGTGTGTGTGTGTGTGTGTGTGTGTGTGTGTGTGTGTGTTCCCTTTCCCAGTCAAGGTGGTAATAATAATAATAATCCAGGGCCCTGGCTGCAAGAGGAGGAGGACGTATAGCTAGCAAATAGAAGGCAATAGCAAATCTCGGGTAAAACAAGACACTCACACACACACACACACACACACACACACACACACACACACACACACACACACACACACACACGTGTCAGAAGACAGTGAAGGTATGTTGTGGCAATGAATGACAGTCAACTACAACTGCAGGCATCTCTTACCTTGTTGTTGTAGCCTTCAGTGGAAGAAGTCAGGGGTTCAGGGCGGCTGTCATCATGTCAACTGTCTTGTTGAGAGAGAGAGAAGAGAGGGGAGATTCCACTGGCTGATGCAGAGCAGCTAACTAGCTAACTAGCTACTAGAGAAAAGAGGGGAGATTCCACTGGCTGATGCAGAGCAGCTAACTAGCTAACTATCTACTAGAGAAGAGAGGGGAGATTCCACTGGCTGATGCAGAGCAGCTAACCAGCTAACTAGCTACTAGAGAGGGGAGATTCCACTGGCTGATGCAGAGCAGCTAACTAGCTACTTGCTACTAGCCCAGCTAGCTGTGTGATGAACAGAGCAGCTAACTAACTAGAGAGGGGAGATTCCACTGGCTGATGCAGAGCAGCTAACCAGCTAACCAGCTAACTAGCTACCATAGCCCAGCTAGCTGTTGATGTTGTTGACAGGGTGCTCTGCTACCGGCCTCCCTCCACAATAATAAAGTACCGTCAGCATTTAATGTATTAGCCTCTGTTCCCAAATAGAGGAGGGAAAAAAAGGTGCTAAACCGCAGCTCTTACTGTAAGGTATGAAATAGATTATTTACACAAGATGACACACAACTCAACTATCATGGAGCTGCTGTCTGTGACGTATTGGTGCTCGCTCGCTCGCGCAGCCATTAATTGGCCAAAGCCGTCCGTGCCCGGGCGCTGATTGGTTGTGATGTGTGTCTGTCATCGAGTCGCGCCCTATTATGGGGCTTTCCCCGCTGACGCGTCACTCAGAGCGGACAGGATAGGTTGAAGTGTGGCTACAGAGATGCTTAGCCATGGATCACACGACGGTCGTCTGTCATGGATGAGCTTCAACCTAGTGTTTGCACTTTCTCCATTTACGGCTCATACATCTACATAAACGTTCACATTTCAAATATAAAGTGCTTACCATATGGCCACAAATATTACAATTATATACGGGTCCTCAGAAGTACCCGTATCTTCCGTATTGTTCAATAAAAAGCATTTTAATCCAATTGGTGGTCAATTTCTTATAGTTACAGAGTGCAGTATAACTCCCAACCGATAGGATCACGCAGATGAAAGGAGAAAATGAGACGAAAATGGCCACCAATCGGATTAAAATGCTTTTTATTGAACAACACGGAAAATACGGGTACTTTTGAGAGCCCGTACAGAATTGCAACATCCGTGGCCATGAGGTAAGACCTTTATATTTGAAATTTGAAGGTTTATGTAGATGTACGGGCTGTAAATGGAGAAAATGCAAACACCAGGTTGAAGTTAATCCATGACTGTCATGATATGACAGTTATGTTACAGGGCTACAGAGATGCTGTATATAGAGCTTAAGTGGTTAATGTAAGTTTTGTGATAATAATCAATATCTACAAAGTAACTTGTAACTAAAGTTTTCAACCAATGCTGTTAACTAAATTTACTTTCAGCTTTATGTTACTGTAGCTTATCTCTCATTAAGATAGTGTTACTCTTACTTCTCATAATGTCACATACGTAATGTTCTCCATAATACTGTAAATCTGCCCTCTTCCTCCATTTCGGCCTGTTCTAACTAACTGAAAGATACTGTACAAACTAGCTAACTTTAAGTACAAATCAGACAGCTCCTTGACACATTTCAGTCCACTATAGTTCAAATGATAACTTTAAACATCTTGACTCGCATGTGGTTGAAAATATGAGCTTGGCAATGGCCATACAGTCATACTGTACATCAATGAGTGCCTTACATTTGTGAACAGCCATGCATCCTATAATTCTGGGATGGTGTTGTTAGGCTAAACGTGTCATAAAAAAGGAACCCCAGTCTCAGCCAACAAACAGATTGCCATTGCGAAACAGCCTCTTGTGCAGAGTGCGTGGTTTGTGTGTGGGAGACATAACTGTAATGTACTCCACTTCCTTGCATGATTTTGAAATAAAGATGAGACATGCATTAGTGATCCCAACATCGATTCTCCTTCCTCTTATGGCACCACAGCTGCCTGTAAGGGACGCACTATGGAGAAAAACAAGTTCACCTTTCGTCACCTTGCTGAAATAATGGCTGATGTATTTTTTTCAAGTTGTTCAGAAAAGTGAAAAAACTGAACCAAAACAGACTATATGATATTACTTAATAATTTCACCCAAAACGTTTATACAAATATATGACTATTGACATATTTGATTTGATTTGATTTATTTGAAAAGCCAAAACCACATGGTCACCGCAGTTCGAGGATTACACAAGAAAGAGCCGAGACTTATTTCCGTTGAGGTCCTCTTACAATTAACAGTCAATACGTTAAAATACATTACAATACAAAACATGTAACTAACGTCACACTACAAAGACACAAGTAACATACACCGTACAGACACAGTACACATTAGGAGTACATGCAGTGACCCAGCTTCCCTCCCCCGAATACTGTGTTCGTATAGATACTCGACAAAAGCTGGCTGTATACCGTGTTGGATTCGAACCCCCAGACTCTGTGTGGTGGGCAGCTACTGTGCCATTGCGCCACATGAGCGCCCAGTGAAGGGTATTACCTAGTGTAGGTTCCAGTATGTAAGATTTCCTTAGTGAAACAGGTTCCAGTAATAATAATATAATACAGGAACCTGGGTAATACCTGGGTGATGAAATAGCTCAGGTATACTAGGTATTATATAGCGGTCAAGAGGTGCACGCACATCCTAACATTTCGACCGGTGCTGTATCAAAATAGATAAACTGTAAAGAGAAGGTCCGCATACCGTCTTAATGCTCCCAAAATAATGTATTAATAGAGCGGTAAAAAAAAACATTTTGGCCAACGTCATACCTACTGAAACGTTTTTTTACAGCTCTATTAATACATTATTTTGGGAGCATTAAGACCGTAATGCTCCCAAAATGGACCTTCTCTTTCTTTACAATTACTATGTATTATCTCATATATAACCCATAGAATTTTTGTTTTACCTTGGTTCAAGTTTATAATGACCACTTAAAAGATTAGTCTTTTTTCTGTGATGTCCCATTACTATTATCCCAAACGATATAAATGTAAATCAAACTGTGAAACTGATGAATGTGTGAAGAGCAAAGTTGTTTCACTGTTACAATTTTTCATTAGATAGTGTAGCCTACATGGAGTTGAATTAACACTGAGGATTTTACTATGTAGACTTATTCACTAAATAAATAACAACATAAACCCTAGTGTCCCTATTCTGGGGCGAACATTCAGTGAAAATAGCAGATATGCAAGCTCTCAAGGCGAGTGTCGCAACACGACTCATTGTGAGCTTGTAGATCTGTGCTATGTTTGGCAAAAAGATTTGGTGTCGTAGAAGAAAAGGGAAGGAGGGCCTACTGTAGTTTAGAACCCTGCAGGACCCCAGTCAACTAGGTAGAAAGTGGTTAAAGAAGTGAGAGTTTCATAATGAAGACATCAATTCTCAGGTATTTCATAAATAAAACATACACATTTTTTTAATAAATCCTTACATTGACCACACATTTATATACACATTTTATTTTACAAAAATACAAAATAAATTACAAAATTGTCAGTGTAAACAAGGGGACATTAACGTATCAAATGAAGGAAAAAACAGGACCGTGTGAACACCCGGCCGGGCGTCCCTTATTTCTAAGAAAAGTAAGGAACGCCCAGAAAAAGACAATATCTCATTGTAAATATGTAGAGTTTTAGAATAATATATTAACCCGCTGAACCCCAGCATCCATATTCTGGGCAAAACATTGGCCAAAAATAGCAGCGGCAATGGCTATCTTTGGCAAAAAGTCGTTACAAACTGCTTAATAGTATACTGTATGTATATGAGCTGTTTGAACTTGTAAGATGGGTGTCATTGATTGATTCTCAAAAATAAGGAACAAAGTGTGTCCCTTATCAGTTCAATAAAGGTCTTTTAGTTTCCATATAAGGGACGATTCCGTATTTCAAGGGACAGTTTATCGTATATTATCTTTAACTGCATGTACCGTACCTAGAATCATAGTGAGCAATTGTTCAGTTATGCAGCCAACTTGTAAATTTGTGGTAGAATATACTGTATGTTGTGCATACTGTTGTGCATACTGTATGCAGGAACTAATAACAATATCATCGTTAGGACAGAATATCTTGCACAACACGTGCAAGAGAGGGCAGGGGGTGAGAGAATGCACTCTTAAACCTACGATGGTAGAATGAGGTAGCCCAATATTTCTTCTGTTACAGACAGACTTGAGGGTAAGGCTCAGGTCCTGCCTGGGATGGCGTTCGATGGTTGGAGACTATTCTTGCCTATGACGATATGGCGCTATAGGATTGACAGCCTACTCAACTTGGTTCTTTGTTTGTGTCACAAGCTCTTTTGGTTGTTGAAGTTTGGTTTGGTTGAATCAGAAGGTTAGTCTACATTCACGTTGTGTCATTTCCTCAACTTCCTCCTTGCTGAGCTCATTATTTATCAGCCTAAGATATATAAAACAGAATACAAATTTCTGATTATTTACCCAAGATCATAATTTATACAGGTATTTGGATGTTATGGGTGTGTAATAGGAGAAAGGAGTTATTCAACAACTTTCAGTACATTCTGAAACATGACACACAACCTCAGGTCCACAAGGCTAATATGGGTTTTTACTAATGGCTTAAAAAGCTGCAATCCATAATGTCCTACCCAGGATATGAACCTGGGTCTACCGAGAGGGAGACCAAATTTCTACCACTCTCAAGAGGGAAATCCCTGCTTGTGCTTGGCCACTGACCTGACTGACACCATGGGTCTAAATATCTCAATGTAAAGGCATGGAGACCACCTCTAACCACTGCAGATGTATTTACAGTATATTGCATTATTACACGGCTTGGTTGAATGCTTGATTCTGATTGGTCAATCAATGAATTCAGCTGCGTATTGTTTTTTAATAATGACCGCTGAGCTCAATAACAGGCCGCTGTCTAATCAAAGAAGGTTTTTGAAAACATTTGAAGCGAGAAATAGACAATATACAGTAACCGAAAATGTATTCTATTTTATGAACCCTTCGCGTTGTTTTCCGAGGCGACGCGTTGCACTGGACGCACCTGGCATAAATTAATGGACCGCTTTCATTACCGTAAGAAATGAAATCCTTCATTTTGTTGTTACTTTTGGGTAAATTTATTATTTTTTGTATTAAGTAGCTGTGTAATAAGCGAAGTGATAAAGACCCCGTCGCTATCGTGTTGGGGTCTAATCACCCTGCCTGGGTTTATTTCTCAACAATGACCGGCTCGTCGTCAATTATCCCTTGCTTAACATACACAGATTGGTTATAATAATGTTTTATTCATTAAGAGTTAATGAGTTACAGATTGCAGCTTTAACCACATGCATGTCATAAATAGGCGAACATTTGTCAAAAATAGGCAAACATAGCCGACCTACAAGCTCACAACACATCACAATGGAGGGGAAAAAAGGAGGCTAGACCCCTGGGGGATCGAAGTATATAAGGTTTAAATGGTTTAACTTACCACAATGACTTCACACTGGTATTGTGCTCCAGGGCTTCAATGAGACATTCGACCCCCGGCCTGGTTATGCAATTCTCTGATAACCTTTTAGAGGAAATAAGAAAGTAGAAAGAGAGGATGTGGTGCTATAATGACCAAATGTCAAATCTAAAATGTACTGTATATCCCCCAGTATGCATCTCACTGTGATTCTGTACTCCAAAACTTACCAAAGCTCTTCCAGTGAGGTACTGTTCTTTATAACTTTGGCGAGGGCACAAGCTCCAGCACTGCCGACACCATTGTCTACCAGGCTGCCGTTAGAAATGGTCAAAATCACTTCAATTGCCAAACATACTTGACGTCAGTGGTGAAAAAAGTACTCAAAAGTTTTACTTAAGTAAAAGTATCAATACTGCAATGTAGAAATACTCTGTTAAAAGTAAAAGTCCAGCATTCAAAATGTACTTGGGTAAAAGTATAAAAGTATTGGCATCAAAATGTACTTAAAGAACCAAATGTAAAAGCACTCATTATGCAAAATGTCCCATTTCAGGTTTTCAAATATTTTGATGCACTTGTAGATCGGCTATTTTCAAATGGCCAAAATGAATTAGTAACTAAAGTTTTGAATTGATTGTAGTGGAGTAAAAGTATAATATTTGCCTCTGAGATGTAGTGGAGTAGAAGTAAAAGTACAGAAAATTGGAAATACTCCAGTAATGTAAAAAAAATACCTCAAGCACAGTACTTGAGTATATGTTACTTTCCACCACTGCTTGACGTGAAATATCGACAACATAATATAAATGATTTGCATAATTATAAATGTGAAATTGATTGTGATTGATTAAAGTAAACTATAAGGTTATATTACCTAAGCCACAACAAGGTTTTGCTGTGCTCAAGAGCATTGGCTAAGGCCTCTGTTCCTGCATCACCTATCTTATTCCCCCAAAGCCTGAAAAAGAAGAGCAAGTTAACGATTAACGATATTATCGCGATAATAAAAATATACTTAAAACTTAAAATGCCGCTTTTGTTAACCACTTAAAACCCCCAGCACCCCTATTCTGGAGGGAAAATAGCCGATCTACAAGCTTGTGAGCTTATCTGCTATTTTGGAGCAAATCAATTTGTTCATCCTAGTGTATGCCGGAGGACAATTTCACGATAAATTTAAATCTCCACGATACGATTATTGTGAGCTGTTTTTTATCACGATAAACGATAATAACAATTATCGTCACATCCCTATTTAGGACCAGAGTAAACAAAAACCAATAGAATGTGTAGGCCGCTGAGAACAGAGTTGAATTGGTGGCCATACCCCAAGTACCGCAGAGATCGATTGAATCTCAGTCCTTCAGCCAGCTGCTTGGCCCCCATGGATGTTAGGTTATTATTGCCTAGTCTGAAACAATAAAAGGAACTCATTTGTCATGCACTTTTTTACTTTTTTTAATGCACAGAAATAACACTGAATTATCACTTAAAAATAGTAGTTTTCTTTATTATAAATGTATAGTGGGAAAGAAGAAACATTCACTGACCTTAGGGCAAGGAAATTCTGCTTGGTCTTCAAGAAATGAGAAAAATGCAGCGTGCAAGCATCAGTTAGACTGTTGTTAAATAGTCTAGAGAGAGAGACAATAAAGGATTATACAAGCCTTATTCAATAGCAAAAGCTATTTGCATGTCCATTTTGACATATAAAAATAAATTGGCCGAAAATACATGGGTGAAAATATTATTTTAGTGACAAGAAATATAAAAATGTAAAGTTTTCTTTCAGCACGGTCGGGCATACTCACGCAATCTTCTGGAAGCTCTCACACTGGATGACCTTAGCAAGCAGTTTGCGAATCCCCTCATCTGATAAATTATTGTTTCTGAGGCTGGCAGAGGATAAAACAAAAAGAAGCTTAAGCAGATCCTCTATGTTAATGTGTTTAAAGGCTATTGGACATAATGATGGGGTACTGCATTAATCAGTTTACTATGAATGCATTAGTATAGTATAGTATAGTATAGTATAGTGTAGTGTAGTGTAGTGTAGTGTAGTGTAGTGTAGTGTAGTGTAGTGTGGTGTAATGTAGTGTAGTATAGTATAGTATAATATAGTATAGTATGGTATAGTATAGTATTAGTATAGTATATATAAAATGATGTACTCATTGTTTGATAATCATTAAAACATCTATGTTGAGAGAAAAGAAACGTAACTAGAAAAGTGCGCAGGTCTCCACCAGGCCGAGTTGTCTACCCAGGGCCCGCAAATTTTGGAAGGCAGTTATAGACAATTGGAACGGTACTGTGTGTGAGAAATCTGATTGTTATACCCTATAATCATATGACTTAGAGATAATGTGTACCGATTTGTGTGAGTTTTGAACAAAAGTTGTAGGAGTAGTAGCAAAAACAGTGTTTTGAAGAAAACACAAAATTGCAGAAAATCTTGTCAGCGTAATTGAGCGCGGCCTATATGGGAAGTTGCGTCATGATCCAAGGAATCCAGGGAAAAAAGGTTTGATTGTACGCTTTAAGAGTTATAGGCCAAAACGTGAAGGGCCCTGTTATCGCACCACCATAAGGTCGATTTGAAAGATTTGGGGCAAAGGTTCTATCTTGGCCTGCCTACAGCAGTCTGCGTGCATTATTTCACGCCGATCGGTCCAGCGGTGCCGGAATTTAGCTGCTCACAGACACACACACCCACACACACACACACACACACACACACACACACACACACACACACACACACACACACACACACACACACACACACACACACACACACACACACACACACACACACACACATAGTCTCCGGCCTGGCGGAGACAAAAAGGAACTGCATTACTAAGCTGATGATGATATGTCATACTTACTAAAGGGCATGACAAACATGCATGCATGGAAGCAGCTGCTCCACCCCGACATCGCCAACAGAGTTAAAGTCCAGCTGGATGCCCACAGGTTTCTTCAGATGTTGGAGTACATAGGCCAGTGCTGTACACTCCACAGGACCAATGTTACAGTATGTCAGTTTAAAGTGCTCTACTTCCAGCTTGGCCATAGCTTCTTTGGCGATCCTACTCTCCTGCAGCTCATAAATGCACTTGATGAGCCACACAAACCCGGGCATGGCATGCATGCTCTTCTTTTCCCCCTCCACGGGCGGAGGAATGGATTTGAAGTGCTTCTGCATGCCTTTGGACAGGCACTTCACCACCTGTTTCGCTTTTCGGTCCAGGGTGGGGCCTGGGCAGCAGCGGCACAAAAGGCCACGATGCCGCTGGGACAAGAGCCCGGAAACGAAGGTGGCTGTTATTTGTAGGTTGGGAGTCTCTGCCGCCACGGCTTCCCTCTCTGAAACCCCTTCCTTTTGGACAGTAGAGGTCATGCAAGGCCCGAAGCATGCACTGCTCAAGCTCGTCTGCTGCGTGTCGTGAGGCTGGAAGAGCTTAGGGATGGTCGAACGGTCAAGAGTATCGTTTAGCACAATGTACAGAGCAGCGAAAAAGCACTGCATGGTTACATGGAGGAATTCATACTGTTTACGGCACGGGGAGGAGATGAGAAAGCCCACGCTGATATCCTCTTCTGTTACCCCGCATGTCTGCAGCTCTGTACCCGTGAAGACGTAACAGGAAGATTGTATACCTTCGAAGGCCAACTGCCCCAGACGTAAGGCTGTGTTTAGGTGCAAGCAACCTAGCTCCAGGGCGTTCTGCTGGGGGCTTCGGTGCTGGAAGAAGTGCTGGAAGATCATCAAGTAAACATCGGTGACGGTTTGTAGGCGTCCCTCTCCACAGCCAAGCAGCTCCTTGTGGCACTTGGAGACGATCCAGCAAAGGACGGGCGTGTGACACAGCCCCAGTAATGCTTTATTGTTCTGCAGGGACCCCAGAACTTTGGCAGCCACAGTGGGGTCACTATGATGCTTCTTGACAAAACAATCAATCTCACTGAGGGAGAACCCTTTCAGGAGAACCTCCTTGCGCAAATACCTCTTCAGGGCAGGCCCCACAGCCTCTGGGCGACTTGTCACCACTTTGCGCACACCCTTCATGAGGGAACCCTGAATCAAGTTGAACAGCAGCACAGGAACCGGTGCGCGCTGGGTGGGACAGCAATGCCTCTGCTCGTCGGAAAAGCTCTGTCTGAGCTCGTCCAGGCCGTCGAAGGTGAAAAGGATGAGGTGTGGGTTGTCCAAGATGAACTGGAAGAGCTGATCCTGCTCTCTATCTGGCCAGCAGCAGTGCTGGAATAACAGTTCTTGGAGGGAAAGCTCCTTATGTTCCGAGCTCAGCCTGCGGCAGCTGAAAGCGAACAGCAGGACAAAGTCACGGAGGGCTGTCTTTCGAGCCCACAACAGGTGGAGTCTCTGAAGGAGTGTGCTTTTCCCACTGCCGGCCTCCCCAGACACCAGTACCGTGTCAGCGTCCTGGTTCGCTATGCCAGACGTGCCAACTACCACGTCTTCCAGGCCCAAAGCACCGTGGGCATCAGCAGATTTGGCACAAGTATGGGCTAGTTCCAACCGGCTGTCAACGTAGATATCGTCCAAAGACAGGTTGCTGGCTCCTTCGTAGGTGCCAAGGAAATGAGACTGGGCCGACAAGGTGCAGCAGAGCTTTTTCTGGTACAGCAGGCATTCTGTGACAGACAGCACACACATGAGATAGGTTAAGGTGAATGGTGGATGTCGTCGCTGTCAGACAGAAACCTTGTATCTCCATATTTCATCTTTTTTGTTCTAGTTTTTTAAAATGACTTGCCCAAAATATGGACGCCAGATTGAAAGTGGCTATGGTCTCTCTGTGGGTTTTATGAATATTTTAACCACTGAAAAGTATTAGCAAGAGCTTCAAACTACATAATAACAATGTATCTATTTGAATACAGGTTCCTTTTTCTATTCCCTGAAAAGTATTAACGGTTTTGGACATACAAGGTTTCCACCCCAACAGCAACGATATGCTAGCCAGAGCTTTAATCGTGCCTATATTAGCATCGGATCCTGGCTGAGGTGTGCCTTCCTGAACTGAAATCTGGTTCAGGAACTGTGTTTAATATCGTCTTAGTCGGGTGGAAACCTCATACTGTGTCCAAAACTGTTACTTTTCAGGATTCAAATTCAAAAGTATTAAAAGTAGCAGATCTACAAGCTCGAAACGCGTCACTTAACGCCACGTTTCCAGCTTGTGGATCTGCTACTTTTGATGCTTTTGTGTGATGATGTAGTATGATCAAGTAAGGCGTTGATTTACAAAAAAACACAAAAAGTTAGAATATGGATATCGGAGGTTTCTGCCCAACAACAATATTATATATACCCCTCTCTCTCTGGTAATCTCTACCCCCTCTTTCCTACCCTTATTACATTTCTGTACTCATAATATGAGGGCAATAATGATTGGACAAAACCAATGCAAATAACATGTTAGCCTCACATAAAATAATACATTAAATACAGTATAACATAATTGTAATGCTGTACACTGACACCAGTTTTTGTTTAACTCTTAGACAGTGGTGTAAAGTAACTGAGTACATGTACTCACGTACTGTACTTAAGTACAATTTTGTGGTATCTGTACCTCACTGGAGTACTTTATTTATTTCTACTCCACTACATCTCAGAGGCAAATATTGTACTTTTACTCCACTACAATGATTTGAAACTTTAGTTACTAGCAGGGCTGGAATTTCATCTTTTTAGGGGCAAGGCCACTTGGCCTTTGGCCTTGTAAATGTGTTCAGGGCACAAAGGCCAAATACAAGGACAGCAAGGCCATCAAATAAAACAGTGATATTATTAATATTTTTTAGATATTTTGGGGGCTTTTATACCTTTATTTTGACAGGAAATTAGACTGACAGGAAATGGGGAGAGAGATGGGGGGGGGTGACACACAGCAAAGGTCATCGGGATCGGAAGTCGAACCCGCGACACGCTGTCAAGCTGGATTACCAGCATTTGTGGTATGCGCCTGGACCATTAGGCCAGCGGGCACAAACTCCTGAAATGGAGTTCAGAAGTTCATACTCAGAGTCACTGGACTGGTTTGAAGATGGGGATGAGAACTGAGGAGGAGTTGAGAATTCAGAATCTTAACAGTGAAATAGAAATGGTAATTCTGTACTCTGTCTGATGAACAGTCCTGTAACTGTTGGCCCAAACAGCATGTGTATTATTAGTGCTAGTGAGTTTATGTTCTGTTTGTCACGTACTCGGTGTCTCAGAAGTCACACAGACTGTCTGAGTTTTCTTTGCTGTTAGCTGTAACTATTTTTGATCATCCTTTTTGTCACCCTTTTTGGCAATCTACGCTCTTGCAAGGGCCTAATTCTTGAAGGGCAGAAGGCCAAACTGTCGGGCAACGGCGGCCATGGCGGCCATGGCCTTCATGGCCTCCCTGAAATTCCTGCCCTGGCAGTGGTTACTAGTTACTTTGTAGATTTGTATTACTTACTTTGGCTACTTCAAAATAGCTGATCTATAAATGTTGCGGTGCAACGCATTGTGAGCTTGTAGCTCTGCTATTTTCAAAAGATTTTTATACATTTTGAAAATGCATGAAATTGGACATTCAGAGTACTTTCACTTTTAGTACTTTAAGTATAGTTTGATACCAATACTTTTGTACTTTTACTCAAGTGCATTTTGAACACCGGACTTTTACTTGTATAGTATGTAGAGTATATTGTGGTATTAATATTTTGACTTAAGTACAGAATGTGACTTCTTCCACCACTGCATAATTGTAATGATGTACACTGACACAAAGTTTTGTTTAACTACTGGTATATATATGAGATACCTTCAGAATGTATCCATTTCTCTTGGTTAGATGGAGCTTCATATCTCTCCTTCTGCTGAAGGTACTGCAGGAGAACCTTGGCGGCACTTTCCCCTTTGGAGCTGACATGACCAAGCAAATGTCTTGCCTAATTGAAATATGATGAAATACATCCTCATGTCATTCATGAACATAAATGCATTGTCAACAACGTAGTTGTACAACTGTTGTTTTTGTCTCAGATATAAAGATATATAGATTGTACAGTAGGTTATATATTTCTAGAGAGAGAGAGATTTATGTAAATCCTTTTGAATTGCCTGCTGCGTGTGAAAATGTGGCCTACAGTAGGTAATACAGAAAGAAAGAAATAAAGAAAGAAATTAGATGCATGCCAACGTATTTAAAATGTCTCACACAGTGTCAAGTTCATGTAGGCTATACCTTGGCCGTGGATCACACGACGGTATTCCGTCATGGATGAACTTCAACATAGTGTTTGCACTTTCTCCCTTTTTGGCTCGTACATCTACATAAACGTTCACATTTCAAATATAAAGTGCTTACCCGTGGCCACGGATGTTACAATTATGTACGGCTTCTCAGAAGTACCCGTGTGTTCCGTATTATTAAATAAAAAGTATTTTAATCCGATCGGTGGCCATTTTCTCAGAGTTATAATGTATCAGGGTGCAATACACCTCCCAACCGATAGGGTCAAGTCATTGAAAGCATAGGCGAAAATACGGAGAAAGTGGCCACTGATCAGATTAAAAGGCTTTTTATTGAACATTACGGAAGATATGGGTACTTCTGAGGACCCGTACATAATCACAACATCAGTGGCCATTAGGTAAGCACTTTATATTTTAAATATGAACGTTTATGTAGACGTAAATGGAGAAAGTGCAAACACCAGGTTGAAGTTCATCCATGACGGTCGTGACAGAGGAGCGTCGTGTGATCCACCATGGCTAATGAAGGCTATATACCTCACCTGCTGAGAGGGCGTGTACACTGGCAGCTGCACTTCATCGCAGTCTGTCAGGGTGAGGCTTCCTGCTTCCAGCAGCACGGCGAGAGCTCCCTCCACACAGCCCCTCAGGTCGCGGATCAGAGCCGGCCTGGCCGTGACAAGGGTCTCGGTAGCGGTGCTGCTATGGTGGTCTTCAACCCCCCTGTCCTTTAGATCTAGAACACAACTTTCTCCTTCTCCCAAGGAGAGGCCGGCAATATGATGGACGACCCCCTCCTCCTCGGGTAAGACCTGGTTTAGAGCAGTGAGGAAAAGCCTGCACGCTTCCACACCCTTGGTGTGCACTACGTCCAACAGGTGCCTGGCGTTGGTGCACAGAGCCCTGCCCGGCACCTGCACGTTCAGATAGTCCTCCCAGACCAGCACGCCGTGCGCGATCAGCTCGTCCAGCACCCTCTCCAGAGCCTCCGCGGAGCCGCTGCGGCACAGCGCGCTCAGCAGCTCTGCTCTCCGTCTCAACACCAGCTCCTGTGCGCTCATCATGTCTCGTCCAGATCCATCCTCCTCACTCACAGACAGACAGACAATTAAACAGCTTGCTTGAAGTTGAAGGAGACACCTATAATAGCTGTGCCCTAATCCAGCTCCATATCTTGCATGACTGATTATGGCATCGCGTATAGCCTCATCCAAGTTTCATTATAATGTCCTTTTGTGAAAATTCACCAACAAACCTGTGGTTTAGTAAGTTAATAACAAGTTAATATCGCTGTTTTATGTTAAATAGGATCATTAAAAAGAAACCTGTATTCGCATACAAATCAAAAACTTACTGATAGCCTAGAACAGTCAGTCTCCTCAACTCTAGAGTGCAGCAGTATGTGTACAGTAGCATATTGTTCTCTCTTCCTCATTCCATGGTGTTTTTGTCAGTCGAAAGTGAAAGTAGGAGTGTAGAAAGTCCCATCGACATGCCTGATGCATAGAGGTATACATGTTGGATAGAGGTATACTGGGAGCCTGATGGCTCGTTGGTAGCCAATGCAGGAAACTGGAAACTTGGCCTTGGATCACTATTCACAAGACATTGGGTCCGGTTTTAGCCTGCTGCACTAGGATGCGCAGGAAGAAATTATAGGTAGGTGGGCAACTAAATCAACTAATTATCATTCTATCCAGTACCATCCATCCACCCATCCATCCATCCATCCATCCATCCAGTATCATATCAAGGTTTTTTTTATCTTAGGGTTGCCAACTCCCAGAAGTTAAAATAAGGGACACTACACTATTCCTGCTAGGAATAGGTCAAAACCCCCAAAATGCATAGAAAGATATGCATTTTGGCATAGTTATAGCCTACCTATAACACAATACAAACACAACTGCATTAGGCTACTGCATTACACTTAGTTTAACATGGTTGTACCAAGTTCTATTCATAATCACAAGGAAATGTACCGAGATCTACCACCACAATATGTTCCAAAAAACACCATGAGTAAGACATCATATTTACTTTTGCAATTCCTGACAGGCTCAATCTATTTGCAAACATCCACACAAAGGCTAGTAGTCTAAATATGAATAAACAAAATGACAATTTCTTTGGGGAAAAAAACTGTTTTAAGAAAGGTGATACTTTTTAAAATACATTAAAACAAAGGATACTTTTGACAGATGTGATGACAGATTATCTGTCTGTGAGGTTTTGTTATAGGGGTATCATGATTTACACTAATTTCACGATACGATACACAAAATTGGGCTCACGATATCGATACGATATTATTTTAAAAATAATTCAATTATCATCAACATTGGCCATCATCTTCAGTTTAAAAGTGCTTTATTTATAAAACACATAACAAAAATGTACCAACCAAGTGCAGCCTAGTTATTAGCAATATTAACAACAGCTTCAACAAAATATAGAGCCAGACCAGAGAGGATTGTAAAAGATATATGGCTTTAATGCAATCTTAGATTAGATGTTGGCCTATGTAGGCTATACACAAATATAAATATAGCTCTAGATATAGCATATTTTCTGCTAACTTGTTTATATTTTGTACTTGTAACCTAGACAACAAAGGGACAAACCACAGGTTTTAAAATTGTGGTTAAAAAAAACCATAGATAGATAGATACTGTTACTCATTATGTTGATTTAACCTCCTTCAGGCAACAGCATAAAAGAGGACACTGGCCACAACAGACTGATAGAACATCAGTCAGACTGTCGATCAGAAAATACATCATAGGCTAACATTGATTTCTGTATACTGAATAATTGTGTTGGAAATTCTTGCACAAGCTGACAACTAGTTAATTGTAGTAAATTATTATGGACACAAGATGGCAGTGTCATACATACTACACCTCAAATGTTTGCAGCAAATCTTAGAATGGGTGAATTTGGTGGTGGTGTGCACCTGGGGTGACACATAAGAACATTTTAAGCTTAGAAATGGGTTTGGTGTGGCTACGGATAAGATACAGTGTGGCTAAGGATAAGATACAGACATTACATTGATTCCAAGGCAGTGAATGGGGTTCAGGCCTTTTAATGTTTATCAAGTAACAAATTAACTGGGTCATTTCATGAGGTGGGTGCAATTTGTTTGACCTCTCCATTTTCAGAAATAACACAGTCTTTGATACTGCATCAGGTCAAATTCCCAGAAAACCTGGAATAACAGCCTTGTTTATATCACACATCACACCTGAGACATACAGTAGGTGAATTTTTAATATATATTTTTTGTTATTGTTTATTCAGATTTACAGAGAGGTTTGGTTTCCGAGGGACACAAAATGACAAAATGTTTTCGTAGAAGCACCCATATTCATAGCACATATGCAGACACAGTAGCAGTTCAGATGATGTCAAATGGCTTGGCTTTGACAAACTGTCATTGGCTGTCCTGGCTGAAGACCACGCCCACCTGCTTCCTGGCTTCATCCATGATCTCGGTGAGCAGGGCCGACTCCGCGAGGGGCATCCGAGGACTCTCCTTAAGTCCTGTACGGAAGGTAGGCGGGGGCCAGTTGTTCAGCCACATGTATTCTTCAGTGGTGGTTAAAGTACTCACATTTCTTACTTAAATAAAAGTATAAATACTGCAATGTAGAAATACTTACAAGTAAAAGTCCAGAATAAAAAATGTACTTGGTAGTAAAAGTATTGGCATCAAAATATGCATAAGGTACCAAAAGTACTTCTACTAGTACCCATTATGCAGAATGTCCCATTTCACAGGTTTCAAATGTATACAATTTATAAAAAATCTTTTGAAAATAGCAAATAGCATTGTGGGCTTGTAGATCGGCTATTTTTAAATAGCCAAAGTTTAAATAGGACTGAAGTGGTTAATGTATGTTTTGTAATAATAATGCAAATCTACAAAGTAACTGGTAACTGAGGTTTTCTAATAATTGTAGTGGAATAGACTATTTGACTCCGAGATGTAGTGGTAAGTACACCAAATTTGAAATACTCCAGTTAAGTAAAAGTACCTCAAAGTACTTAAGTAAATGTACTTAGTTACTTTCCACCACTGGTTTTCTTGGAAGAGATGGGTCAATATTTCTGTGGTTTCATTCATACCCCATTGACTCGGACAGCATCGCTAATGCGATAAGGCGGCCCATTTTTCACAGAAACTAAAACTCTTGTGTGGGAGGCTGTTTGAACACTGATCAATAGGATAGGAATTTAATTTAAACACAACACAATACAATACAATACATCAAAAGGCTCCTGAGAAATAGTCAATAGTGTTTTCTGTGTTTTCTATAAAGTCAGCAAAGAGCCTGCTCATTGGGTATTCAATATCTTGGAAAGGAGAAACACTCCTTTGTAACTCAGAAGGCATATATGCCAATAATTGTAACAGGAATAGAGGTTTGACTCTCCTCAGGGTCCAGCCAATTCTAGATTAGCCAATTGTAAATGACATCTACTGCAAGGGTTCCCAAACTTTTCAGGCTGCGACCCCCCAAAAGAATCATTTTTGAATCGGGGACCCCCACCCTGACAAGCACTTGGAATTGTAGGCATCAGATTTAGTTTGACTCTGTGCGACAGATAAACATTGTGAAAATAGCCGATCGAGGCGGTGGGAGCTTGTAGATCGGCTATTTTCACAATGTTTGCCTCTTTCTTACGTAATATTTGACAATTTGGCCAATTTGGCAATAAAAAGGGCTTGCAAGTCATTCAATTGTAATGACTTTAGACATGTGCAGATACCCTGTTCACACTTACACTGACTGTACTGTATGTTGATTTGTTTACTGTTGAGTGAGAAATAATGTTGCACATTATTAAGCTAATCATCTGGGGACCACCCCACAATGGCCTACCTTTGAGCAGGCATTGCCTCACTTCCTCTGCCTCATAGCGAAGCCCAGTGCTGTTGGTGAAGTTCATTGGTAAGCAGGGTTCAGGCAGGGGATACTGTGTCTCCTTCCCATTGACCACCAGTGTAGTAGGACAGTGCATTGGACCAAGAACCTGGAAGACAGACAAAAAACATTAACTTGAAGCCTTAAGAGAGAGAGTCTGTTGTGGGTTTTTTTGGACATGCAATATACTTGTAGTTGTAGGGAACATCAAAATAATCTGTTTGTGTGGCTCTCACATATCATCTGAGAGTACACAAACTCACTACGAGGGCCAGTGTAAGCGCCCTAGGCATTATTATTACTTCTGCATTATCATACATCATGTGCCATTATTGGGAAATGTCCCCTCACAAGGCTGGCTTCAAGTCATACCCTGATGGTGCCCTTGGTGCCACTGATGGTGGCATCGTTCGGCAGAGGGACGGCAATGGAGAAGGTGCAGGTGGCCATTCTGTTCTCTGAAAACTTCATGACCACCACCATGGACTCATCCACCCCTGTGTGAAACATCAGCGAGAGACAACGCAAAGGCGGGTTAACCATTGTGAATGTGCTGCCCAACAAATTGTTATTATTAACCGCGTGTCTGGTTAATGATCCTAATATTTACATTGTACAGGGTGTTAAACGGTTGTTTAACACGACACACCCCCTCTCTTGTTTCACACTCCCGAGTAGGAAATGATTATAGTATGCATTCGTTTTTTTATCACGCCTGGACTATCGTAGCTCGCTGTTCACCCGCCTCAGTAAATGATCTCTGAACCGCTTACAACATGGTCCACAACACTGCTGCCAGGCTAATAACTAAGTCCAAGAGCAGTGGTTCTCAACCTGTGGGTTGGGAACCCCAGGGGGGTCCCCAGATGACAGTAAAGTGACATTTTAAGGACTTTTAATACCTAACACCTAAAAAGAGCTGTTTAACCGTAAAGTCAATGAGGAGCATATTTTGAATGATCAATTTCTAATCAATGCAGCAATTGATTGATTTACATCATGGCAAGGTAACTACACAACCCAAACCGCTGTTGTTGTGTTCTTGCCCTTTGAGTGACTGTGGACAGTTTTTAAAATAAGCTGCAAAAGACTCACCTTTTTAGACGGTGCCATGTCATTGTTCCGACGGCTTATTGTTCCGACGGCTCATTGTTCCGACGGTTACTATACTAACCCTAACCTTAACCGCACGCGGAAGCCACGTAGTCGGAGTCATGGGATGTCGGACTTATGTGCAGTCCCCTTTTAGACAGGCATTTCCATCGTTATTGTGTGACTGGAGCTCTGTGTGTCATGTCCGTTGTTTGTCTGATTTGTTGATGTTTTTGATCAGTTGTTTGATTATTGATTATTTAACTCATTCGTTTTTTGACAGTTTTATTGATACTCTACTTTTACTGTGTTTTTAAACCGGTAAAGCACGTCGCGGCTGTCTCTTCTGTGAAAGGTGCTCTATAAATAAAATGCACTTACTTACTTTACTCTGCTATTTCCCTCAGGCCAGGCGAGCTGTACATAAGGGGTGTGTCAGCAGCTCTTGTTGTTTGTTTGTGTTTATAGTTTTATAATATTCCAATTTCCCCCAAGGGATTAACACAGTATCTATCTAAACGAATACAAGAACACTCGCCACCAGGTTTTCCTAAACGTAACCTCAGTAAAACTATGCCTAAATCTAACCTTATTCCTAAACGTAACCTAAGTAAAACTATGTCTAAATCTAACCTTATTCCTAAACGTAACCTCAGTAAAACTATGTCTAAATCTAACCTTATTCCTAACCTTAACCTCAGTAAAACTATGCCTAAATCTAACCTTATTCCTAAATGTAACGTCAGTAAAACTATGCTCGAACAGGGCCGCATTAAGACCCCTCAGGGCCGTGGAACACCACAAAATCAAAGGCCCCCCCACAGTGTCGTAATTTCACGCACATGCACGCGCGCGCAGCGCACAACCTGAAAAAATTCGGGTCTAATTCGGGTCTAATTCGGGTCTAATTTGGTCTAATTCGGTTCTATTTGACCAATATAAATCAACATTTTTTTCTTTAAATACACAAAAATTAAATACACAATTCTCACAGGGCCCTGCAGGCTGCGGGCCATGGAACACAAGTTCCACTACGTTCCACGGTTAATGCGGCCCTGTGCTTGAATCTAACCTTATTCCTAAACGTAACCTCAGTAAAACTATGTCTAAATCTAACCTTATTCCTAAACGTAACCTCAGTAAAACTATGTCTAAATCTAACCTTATTCCTAAACGTAACCTCAGTAAAACTATGTCTAAATCTAACCTTATTCCTAACCTTAACCTCAGTAAAACTATGCCTAAATCTAACCTTATTCCTAAATGTAACCTCAGTAAAACTCTGCTTAAATCTAACCTTATACCTAAACGTAACCTCAGTAAAACTATGCTTAAATCTAACCATATTCCTAAATGTAGCCTCAGTTAAACTATGCCTAAAGCTAACCTTACTCCTAAACTTAACCTCAGTAAAACTATGCCTAAACCTAACCTTATTCCTAACCTTAACCCGCAAAAAGAAATGGGGGCTAGCGTGTTTTGGGGCGAGCCTTCCGGTCACCATCTAAACCTGCCAAGTCTTTCTTTCATATATTTTTTTTCTGTCTATCAGTCTGGACACCATAATGGCAGTCTGCCAGCCCGTCTTCTTTAAGTACCTGAGTCAAGCAGAACTCCCGTGGCTTGGATGGACTGCGGCCTCTCCCCGTTGAACACCATGAGGACAAACTGTAAGCAGTACACCCCGATGTCCAGCAGGGCGCCTCCACCCAGCCCCTTCTCCACCGAGCGGGGGATGTGGAGCTGTTCGGAGCCGAAGTAGGCCTTGACCAGCTTCACCTCCCCTACCGCCTCCTCGGCCAGCAGCCTGCGCACCTCCGCATGCACCGGGAAGCAGCGGGACCAGATGGCCTGCAGAGAAAAAACACAGCCACCCAGAGCAGGGAATGGAAGTCATACTGTCAATTGCCTAAAACCTATGGTATTGACCAGTGGTGGAAGAAGTACTCACATTTTGTACTTAGGTAAAAGTACCAATACCACAATGTAGAAATATTCAATATAAAAACATTTCTTGAGTAAAAGTACAAAAGTAAAATATACTTAGGTACTGAAAATAAAAGTACTCATTATGCAGAATGTCCCATTTCACACGTTTCCAAATGTATGAAAATGCTTTGAAAATAGCAGATCTACAAGCTCACAACGGGTCGCTTTGCGACGTGTTGTGAGCTTGTAGATCGGCTATTTTCAAATAGCCCATATACATAGGACTGAAGTGGTTAATGTATGTTTTGTAATAATTATCAAAATCTGCAAAGTAAATAAAGTTTTCAAATAATTGTAGTGGAGTAAAAAGTATAATATTTGCGTCTGAGATGTAGTGGAGTAGAAGTAAAAGTATTGAAAATCGGAAAAGTACGAATTCCTCAAAAGCGCACTTAAGTACAGTACTTGAGTACATGTACTTAGATACTTTCCACCACTGACAGTATTGACAGTTTTTTTCTTTCTTGAAACCCTCTTTTTTTTCTCCTTTTTTTTGTTTTTTGTATAAACAGCATTTTTGCAGGTGTGCCTGTTGGAACCGCAGTATACGGCCCTTTGAGTTTCCATGAGCACGGCACTAACACTACAGTGGTTTGATTCCCTCTGAGGAGGAGACGTCTACTGAAAAGGTAGGCTACTGTATCCACACCCAGGCTCTGTGAGGCACTTTGGATAAAAGCATCTGCCCAGAAGTGCAGGAGGACTTGTAAATTCATGACATGCCATGACAACTGAACTTCCCTTGTGGGATCAATAAAGGTCTGTCTGTCTGCCTGTCTGTCTGTCTGTCTTCATCATTCGTCATATTTCCGCAATGAAGGAACGATCAGGGTTCGATTTGTTAGAAATAAAAAACAATCAGAGGTGGGGTCATTTTCTGAACCACTTAAGCCCTATATACTTTATTGTGAGCTTGTCAATCTGTTATTTTAGTTTAGTTTTCTTTGGGAGGGGGGATTGCTCAAAACAGGGATGCAGGGTTTACATAATTATGGTCACGAAAAGCCATTTCAGCTGGTCTTTAACTCAATCTGACCAGAAGCAGGGATAAAATATCCCCTCCAGCGCAAAAATTGAATGACCAGAGGGGAGGATATGAAAATCAGAGGCATGGATTCTCCCCCCATCCACCCCACCACACCAGCCCAACCCAACCCCCCAGCAAATCCAACTCGTGGCTCTTTAAGGCACTTTAGAT